>NC_039244.1:2225214-2272714 GCF_003368295.1 Carassius auratus
GCATCACACATAAAAGATGAACGAGTTACATTCTCCTGTTTATTTGACCGACAGGTTTAATACAGTAACACAGGAGTTTTCTACAAATGGAAACACACCCAACTTTTTGATTACATCATGACTGAGCTGCTGCCAGTGTAAGTCTGTCTGATCATTTTGATGTGAAGCCAAACTATTTTACTTTCAGAGTAAAATAGGATATGCAATGAGGGGAAAATGTAAGGTTGGAATTAACTGCATCAAGAAAAGCAAGTGTTCCAGATTAACTTGTTATTTAGCAATTGGATAATATTATCTAGTAGCATGCACTGAAAAAAAATGGTAGGATTTACTTAGAAACTGCTTGTAAAGTTCACAAATGGTTACAAAGAAATGGCATTGAATTAAACATGACATTTAATTACAAAACTGAAATGGTATTTTCTTTTGAAACATTCTCCAATAATTGTTTAATTTCTACAGTGTATGGATGAACTAAAAAAAAATGATTTTGTGACAAAGTTGCATTGTAAAATATAATAATATATAATAAAATATTTAATAAACATGTTTAATTTAGTTGCTAATTTTATTTAGTTTAAAATGACCTTCTAAAAAAGCTCAAGCTGAAATAAACATTAAAAACTAAATTACAAAAAAGGTAAATGTTAAAATAAAATCTAATTCAATATATTTACAAAAACCCATTAATTTTTTATTTATTTTTTTTTAGCTAGTTTTGCCAAGGCAACTTAAAATTTTCATTTGGTTTATTTTTTATTATTATTTCTTTTTTTCAGTTTGGTCATTTACAGATCATTCAATCCAATCATTTAAGATAAAGTACTAGAATAACTAAAACTAATTAAACACAAATTAAATATAGATAAAAAAAATTACAAAACACAACAAAATTACTACTTTAAAATTAAAAATCTAGCAACTTTAATAATATAAATAGCACTGTGTGAATGTCATTTAATTTTGATTAATGACTACGAAGCCGTTTTTTTCTTTGCAATAATAATGCATCATTCAGAATAACTCTAGGATTAATAATGTAACTGAGCTCGATTACATGTTTACTTACATTTATTCTTATAGCAGATGCTTTTATCCAAAGCCACATGAGGAATAAGGGACAGAACAAGCAATTTGACAATATTCACAAGAAGTGAGATTTTACTAAATTTTTTGCGAAACTTTATTTTACATCCATGACCTCTTTTGGAAAACAGTTTAATAAATAATGCTTTTGTTGCACTTCTAAATATGCAAAAAGTTTTCTATTAGGCATTAGGTTAATGTAGTTATTTTGAAAGAGTGTGTGTGTGTGTGTGTGTGTGTGTGTGTGTGTGTGTGTGTGTGTGTGTGTTATGATCGGCTCAGCATGTTGACGTTCAGCCGGATCAAACATGGAGTTTATGAATCTCTCTGTGACTGAAATCTGCTTAATCCAAAGCGGAAAGTTAAATATAATATAATAAAGCCAGTTGCAAAGCAAAGCATATAAAGTTATGAATAAACAATTTGCATCAAGTTGCAGCATGTAGATAGTGTTTACAATTTAAAGGTCCCGTCTTTCGTGCTTTTTTGAAGCTTTGATTGTGTTTACAGTGTGCAATATAACATGTGTTCATGTTTCGCGTGTAAAAAAACACAGCATTGAAAAACAAAAAAACACCAATTCAAAAGAATATAAATAATTAGTGCATAGATAATCCTAAAGTAACAGTTGTGAAGCACAGTGATAAACTGTGTAAAGAACAGGATAGAAACAAGTGGTTTTGGCTGTGTGTAAAAGTCGCATCACAAATCTAGGACGTTGCTTTTGTTTTTCTAAAGTTGTTCCTGTGACATCAAGCTGTCAAAGCCTTTCTGGGTCTGTGATTTTTAAGAAAGCTGTGCTTCTTTCTTCGGCCAAACAGAGCGAGTCTAAAGGCCTTTGGAGCTCATTGTGCTAATTGGCTCGTCAGAAAGAAGGCGGTAATTATGCATTTGGGTTCTGGCAGCGTTCTGTCAAACAATCCCAGCATTCTCTCTGAGGCCGAGGCCACATAGAGATGACAGGTGTGTGTGTGTGTGTGTGTGTGTGTGTGTGTGTGTGTGCTGCTGAGTGTCTGTGTGTGTGTGTGTGTGTGTGTGCTGCTGAGTGTGTGTGTGTGTGTTCTGAGTGTGTGCCTTTTAATTTGCATTCTTTCTCTTTTGCTTTCTGCAAAATATCACCAATATAGAGGAAGATTGGGCTGTTTAGAATTCATTGTAAAAAAATATTTTTCAAAGTTATCAATAAAACAAATAATATAGGAATAAATTTTACAAGAAAATTCTATTTCAGACTTTCCACAAAAAAAAAAAAAAAAAATGTATGCAAACGTTTATAAAACTGAAATCACATGCTAGTAAACAAATTGCAGTAGTTTGTGCAACATTGAATAAATAAGTGTTTTTTACATTTAAAAAAGTAAAGATTTTATTACAATAAAACACTGAAGTATTAAAATAAATGTAAATCTAAAGCTAAACATAACAAATTTGCACAACAAAAACTAAAAATAAATCTTAAACTAACAAATAACAAGTTAACTAAAAGTAAAATAAAAATAATATAAAGTGATGAATAAACAGATTATGCTGCTCAGCCTTCAGTGTAAAAGATGATTTATCCAAGTTGCCAATAAAACTAAGATTATTTGTTAGTAAAACTGAAATAACAGTTGCAAAACAAAGTATATAAAGTGATGAATAAACAAAATGAATAAAGTTACTTTGGATGAATATGTATGTGGTGTTTACCTTTTTAAAAATTACTAAAAATATAAATCAAAAAATAATAATAAGGCAAAATTCCACAATGAAATTAATGAAACTGAAAATAAAAATGACTAAAATCAATATATCACAATAAAAGTAAATATTTTTTTTACTAAAATAAAAGTTGTGAAGCAAATAATATAACGTGGTGAATAACCAAATTGTGCCATTCAGCCACCATTATAAAAAATATATTTTTTCAAAGCTAAATAAAGTAAACCTAAGTAAAGTTTTGCAAGAAAAAATATTGCAGTCTATTCCATGTTAAATTCAGTGATACTTGGCATTTTCTTGTAATTCTTCTTGAAGTTTTCTAGAGATTTCTGAGTGACAACTGTTATTGTTATTTAATCTTTATTTTTTTATATATTTTAATTTTTGGTATTTGAAAAAAATCTGATATAAATTAAATTAAATTAAATTAAATTAAATTAAATTAAATTAAATTAAATTAAATTAAATTAAATTAAATTAAATTAAATTAAATTAAATTAAATTAAATTAAATTAAATTAAATTAAATTAAATTAAATTAAATTAAACCCCATTATAACAAGCAGCCAAAGAAAAGAGCCACAGCAGCAGATTCAATGAGAAAATAGAGACGGATATGAATGATCTGTTTAATACAGACCCTGAGAAGAGCCCAGCGTCTGAATCTTTTATGGCTGGAGAAATAAAATAAATGAAAAAGGCTTTTGGCACTGGTACATTACAGAGAAGTGATTAATATGTCTTGGCTGGAGGATGAATATATATGTATCTTTCTCAATGCATTTACAGCAGTATAAACCTGTAGATGCCAGAGACCATGTTTGCTTTTCATTTCTGCAAAAGAGTAGCTCAAAAACACCAAACATGTTAATTTGACATTACAAATAAGCCAAAGGCCTTGTTTGACTTGCTTTATTACAATTAAATGTAAAGTTTTTTCAGTAATACTCACAGAATCTGCCGTTTTCATTGTGCAAACATAAAATATTTCAGTTAAGACTGTGAATATTAACAAAAGTGACAGTAAAGACATTCATAATGTTACAAAAGACTTCTACTGCAGATGAATTCTCTTCTATTTAAAGGAAAAATCTTTTCCGATTTGTCAATACAACTTGATTTCCAAATCAACTTCATGACATCATGTTTAGTTTTTTGGTTGATTTAATTAATGCAATTATTTGTGTATTCAGTGAATATTTAATAAAAACATTAACTTGCTAAAGAGTTAATTTAACTCAATTTTAGACAACCATGCAAGTTTTACTGATAATTGTAATAAACTGATGAAAGATTATTTGATAACTTTGTTCGCTTGAATAAGTTTATACTATATTTAGTCTGAAGTTAGGACAGCAAAACAAAATATTAAACACTGATTAATCAATTTTTATCGTTAATAATCAGAAATGTTTTTTGAGCAGTAAATCAGCATTTTAGAATGATTTCTGAAGACTGGAATAATGATGCTGAAAATACATCTTTGATCTCAAAAATAAAATACATTTTAAAATATATTCATAGTGAAAACAGCTGTTTTAAATTATAATAATTTTTCATTTTTTAACTATATTTTTGATTAAATAAATGCAGTAAATCATCATATTAGAATGATTTCTTAAGATCATGTGACACTGAAGACTGGAGGAATGATGGTGAAAATTCAACAGCGCATCACAGAAATAAATTAAATATTAAAATAAATTCAAATATAGAAACGGCTTTTTAAATTGAAATAATATTTTGCAATATTACTGCTTTTACTGTATTTTTAACAATATAAATGGAGCCATGGTGAGCAAAAGAGACTTCTTTTTAAAAATCTTACCGCTCTCAAACTCTCAAACAGAAGCATGGATCAATCAGAAAACAGAATATACTGATATCAGTCATGCATTTGCTTTAGATTATTTATGATGTTTAGTAAAGTGCTTGTCGGTAGCACTTTATCATTGCTATTGATTTTTATGCTTCTTTTAAATTATTCAACACATAATCATCCCCACTAACCTAAAGCCAAAACCTTGAAGAGAAATCTTACTTTCAAAAACTTTTGACAACATTTTTACTTTTGAGGATGTTTCTGAAGGGAGGTTTTGTCAAGTTTTGTACGTATACACACACACAGATCAAGCTACTCTTTCTTACCTTGTAGTTTTAAAAAAAAGATGTATACATTGTGGATTTTAAGCTGAATAAGACTTGATATGAACAGATGTGGGTTTATTTCAGCTGGTTTCACCTGGTTTTCGGCGGCCCAGGACTGATTTAACTACACTGATGAGGATGATGGTGATTGCCACAGAGATGAAGAAAGGTCATGTGACTGAGGGGCCCATCACACACACACACACACACACACACACACACACACAGAGCTTGAATTGAAAGCGATACATTGTATGGGTCAAAATTATAGATTTTTCTTTTATGCCAAAAATCAATAGGATATTAAGTAAAGATCATGTTCCATGAAGATATTTTATTATGCATTGCTAAGAATTAATTTGGACAACTTTAAAGATTATTTTCTCGATATTTAGATTTTCTTTGCTCCCTCAGATTCCAGATTTTTTCAAATAGCTATTAAGTTTGTATCTCAATGAATGTCATACTCTACCAATCATTTCTTTGCTCTTAACAGAACGTTTGCGTCCTTCTCGGCGCCATTGCGTTTGTTCATAAAGGTCTTATTTGCATTTGAAAAACATTCATTCAATCCTAATACGAGCACACACAGTCACGCAACAATAGAGTTAGATTACAGAGCAGAGAAAGCAATCAGAGTCCATTCAGAGCTAAACACAGCAGACCTGAAGCAGACAGCACATGCATTTCAGTCCAATAAAGAAATCAACACTGGGGAAAAAAATAAAAATCACAATAAGATTGTACATTAGTTAACATGAACTAACAATGTAAAATAGCGCTATAATAAATTAGTTTTAAATTAATTATTATAGATAAGTTGACATAATAATAATAATAATAATATAGTAATTTAATAATAAATAATAATGCACTTTATTATAATTAATTTATTATTATTATTTATTATATTAATTATATGTAATTAATGCTGTGCTTTGAGTCCAAAACAAATAACATAAAACTTAACCTAAATTAATTTCAACATTTAACTATAATATTAAAATCAGAAGTTGTGTCTGTTAATATTATTAAATGGAACTAAGAACTAACAATAAAGTCCTTCACACTTTTCAATAAGTTTGCATTTTTTGTTAACATCATTTAATATACTGCATGCACATACAGCATTTGATTAAAACAATTTATTAGTAAATGTTTAAGATTAATTATTATTATTGTCAATACTAATTTGATTTAATTTTAAAAAGATTAAATTAAATATTCATCAGTGATAAAAAAATAAAAAAATAAATCTATGAATAATAGAAAAAATAAAATATTCGAAATAATTCTAAATGGCAATTAAACAGAACTGGGTAAGCAAAAAAAAAAAAAAAAAAAAAACTCCTGTCACTCCAGATGGCTTCTCATAATGAGATATTTATAAAAAAGTTAACGCTAAATAGTCCTATATATATTCAGAGAAAACAGCTCATGAAACTCTAATTCTGTAAATTCATAATCAGACATCTGCAATTTACACACATGCATAATTTATAAGGACAGGCTACAGTTTGATATCAGATATGAGAGGCTATTAAAACCCTGCTGCAAACACACACTGGAGGATTAATCATCTTTATTCCTGGATTAAACTCAACCACACACACCTGGAGACTCTAATCAATGGCTTTAGCTAAACTCCTTCATTAACTCTAGAGTAATTAGTTCAGATCTACAGATTCTGAGGTCTGTGACAACTCTTACATCTAGTAAAAGTAAAACCATGTTAAAATGTTCCTGTCTTGTCACTCATTCACTCATTACATTTCAAAATAAATATTTTTTTATATTTTTCTAAATGGCAAAAAATTATTGATAAAAAATAAATTGTATAATATTAAACATGCTACAAAGATATGTACATGCATTATTGTTTAAAATTTAATTATTATATAATTTATTATAAATTATTTTAAAAGTTCAGAGTTAATCCGACCTTAAGAATATTGCAGAGAATTTGCTGTTCTTGCGAAACTCTTTTATCCAGATTTGAATGTTTTTCTGATTGCATTTAATTGTCCATCTCGCAACGCCACTTAAATAGCTCTGTGACAACAACTACAGACTCATGCATTATTATAGCAAATGCATTTTCTTTGTATGGCCGTGGTTTGATGAGATGCATGTGTCAGAGGAGCTTTAGCGCCATCTACAGGATCTCCTCATCAATACAACGAACATTGAGTAAATTCACTTGGTTCTGCCTCACAATGGGTGTTTTGATATGCCATGTCAAACCATGTGCTGTAGTGCAACACTTTTATCATTTTAAATTAATTTGTCACAATATGAAATAATGCAGTCTTTAAGAAAAAGTGGTGCGGTATTTAAGTGTACTTCACTCTCGCACCACACGAGGGCGCCAGAGCATCACTGTCAGAACCTTTAACCCTGGAGCAGATCATCTGCATCTGAACAATATCATCTGGACATATTATTCATGCAGTCTGACACTCAACACATGAGGAACATTGATATAATGTTTGCAGATATATCTGTGAAATATATAAATATATAAAGTGTCTTCAGTCTTTGCATTTAGTTACCAGGGTGTTTTAGACCATGATACCTGATTGGCTGATGTCATAGTGATGGTAGGTTTAGGGGTGGGGTTAGGGAAGGGGGATTCATATTTAATAATTTAGCAGACGCTTTTATCCAAAGCAACTTACAAATGTGAACAATAGAAGCAATCAGACCAACAAGAGAACAAAAACAAAAAGGGCCATGACAAGTCTCAGTTGCTCAAATGAAGTTCTTAGCAATGCATGGTTTCAGCAGCATAAGAGTGTGTTTAGTTTGCTGTGTTAACTGTTTTGAAAGCTGTTACCTGAGTTTGAAGAAATGTACCAAACCGATTGAGAAAAACTGTAATATCCTAATGATTTTTGGCATAAAAGAAAAATGTTAATTTTTGCTCGAGTTGTTCTTTTAAAGCTGCGGTCGGGAACTTTTGACGCTCTCGCGGTTAATAAACAGAACTGCTTGCGTCTTGCGGAAGAACATCGTAGCCGGAACTACTTCTCTCTGTTTATGTCTATGAAGAATCACAAAGGTACTGGGTTACTCCGCCGCGGTACCCCTGAAGCAATCTAAAATAGTCCGAATATAAACACTTATTATAGGTGCACCCTAGTGATTCAGGACAAGCTAAAAACACGGTTTGGAAAATGGATTCATGGTGTACTCGCTTATTATATACATTTTTCTACATTTTGAACACAAACAAAGTTACGGACCGCAGCTCTGATTGGTTGATTCTTAACGGGAGCGGATTACTTTCTGTAAATGGCAATAGGACACTGGGAGGAGCCAGAGGAGCTTGATTTTTTCACAGATTATCTGTCTCATATTCTACTGTCAGGACATAATGACAGGTTTAACAAATATGTAAAAAATATATTTTTACAAAAGTTCCCTACAGCAGCTTTAATGCACTTTGCATCACAATTGTGTGACTTAAATTGTCTAATCTTCAAATGGTGTGCTGAATTGAGTCTCTGGCTGGTGTCCATCAGAAGAGCTCAGATCTCCAGCAGCAGGAGGTTTGATGTGGTTCAATGCTGTTTGTCTGTCTCTGTTTTCTCTCTTTAATCACTGCGTCTCATGCGGAGCACAAACACAAAGCAGGATGAAGTCGTCTGTCCAGCTTTGATGAGGACGAGGATGTTTTAATGAGGTTTTCTCTGCAGGACCTCGTCAGTGTTTTATATTAAAGCTCTGAGCTGTGATTGGATCAGGACAGCTCGTCTGTGTAAACTAAACTACATTGTAAAAGATTTAGTGTGGAATTTACTTTGAAACAAGTTTTACTCAGATACCGCAAGTAAACTTTAACAAATAATGAGAAAGAAACACTGAAAGAAACACTGTGTGTGTTAAAGCTTTAGTGTCATTTGAGGATGGAATAGCTCAAGATAAAGGAACTAAACCTGTATTGGTGTTTTTAAAATAGTGATGCTCAAAAATTTGGAAACCGCTAAAATATGTCTGCATTAATTATTTTCAAATAGGGATGTAAAAAATGCTATTTTTATTGACAAAATTTCAGTGCAATCACTATTCAAAAAAAGTGCATGGCAAAAAAAAAAAAAAAATAGAAAATAGTGTTTATAAAAAAAATAGTATTTTCTTTTTTATAATTTCAGCTGAATATTATTGAGTTAAAAATGGTGATGCAATGGAATTTTGGCAACCAAAAATATTCGTCTGAAAAAAAAAAAAATATATATATATATAGTTGCCAGACATATATATATATACACACATATATATTTTTTTTTAGTTGCTGAAATTTCAGTTCATTACTATTTCAAAACTGTATGCATGCTAATTTTTTTATTCGAATTTTTTTTAGTAAAAAAAAAAAGGTTTTTACAATATTTACAATATTTTGTTGCATCAATGTCAAAATAGTGTGTGTTTGTGATGGAAAACGTAATATTTTTTTACAAATACTTATTTTACAAATTGTTAAATTTTAGCGACTGAAAATATTCATCCTAAAAATAAAAATAAAAAGGTTATAGAATAGAATATTTATAGAATTTTAGAATATATTTTTGTGGGGTGTTTTGTAATTTCTCCCAGGTGTGTAACAGCAGATGTGCTCAGATGTTTGAGATGTTGGACAGGGTTTATCAGGTCTGTGTGTGAAGATCTGCGGGTCACAGATACTGACACACACATGTGTGTGTGTGCGTGTGTGTGTGTTCTTCACATGTCTCACATCTTCTCTCTGCTGGAGATGAAACATGATCAGAGCTGTTCTCTGGCCCCCGCCGGCACAGGAATGTCCTGAGAGAGAAATACACTGATTTACAGAAGACTTTCAACCTTTCACCTCAATTATTTCATCAAGTGCAGGGACGCTATTAAATAAAATAAAGCAGTTTTACTACGATAAAACCCTGGTTCATTTTGGTGAGAAAGTGTGATGTCCACATGTTTTTGTTGAAGACATTAAAGAAGCTGTAGAATTGGCCAAAAAGAAAAAATTTGTGACCTTTGCATGCATTTGTAATAATGCAAAATGTTTATCAAACTGTGTTTATGCCATTTAGGCCAAAACTGAACATTTATTTTTTGCTTAATATTTTTAGTTGCCAAAATTAAAGCCTGTCACTATTTCAAAATTGTGATGCACCAAAAAAATAAATAATTTAATTTTATATATATTTATAATATATATCATTTTTAAATATAAATTTTCCTATATATTTCTGTGCATCACTGTTTTATAATAATGCAATACAATAAACAGGAATAATAAAATAAACAAAATATTTCGTTATAATATTTCGAAATAATTCTCATCAGTGACTTCACTGCAGGACCCTCGAGGCGTCCGGATCAGTGCCTGAAGTTTGCTAAGGAACAGATGCAGCACATTAACTCTCTGCTCTCCAGATTGGCCTGTGTTTGAAGCTCATATTCCTCTTCTGTGGCATTTTGCTGCAGTGTGTAACCCGAGAGTGACCCGAAAGCTGCAGGGGTCCTGGTGTGGGAGGTCCAGCTCCGTGTGCATCACTGACTTCATCAGAGAGACCAGACAGCTCTTATGAAGCACCAAAATAGTAATGCACTTGAATCTCTTCCCATATGCCAAGAAAGAAAATAAATATTTTTGAAAATATAGCAAAGATAATTGCTGAAATATATAATATATATTTTCTACCAGCAAAATTTCTAGACATTCTTTGTTTAACTTGTTTAAAATATTTTTAATGCATTTACAACTTCATTTTTGCCTCCATATACTTTCAATCAAAGAAAATACATTCACATTTCACATTTGAAGAAAAACTATTTGTTGTCTAATGCACATGAACATATAACAAATAAAAAAATAATAAATGATTATTAATCATTATTCCATCCACATTTGCATTAAACAAATGAAGGCTAAACTTTAAGTTTTATTTTTTTATTTTACTTTTTATTTTATTATTTTGCCCCTGAAATACATTTTGGAATATATTTTCCTATATGAATGTGGAAAGATATGTTCTATTTCAAAAATATTTTTAATTTAACCTCATTGTTTACAAAATATATTAAAAATATATTCTGGCCAGAATTTATTATTATTATTATTTTACTTTTTTGTCTCTTTTGGTCTCACACACACACACACACACAAACACAGACACACACACACACAAACAAACACACACACACACATATATGGGAATAATATTGTGTTTTGGTGACTTTATGAGGGTGTTTATGTGTGTGTGTGTGTGTGTGTATGAACGAACGGTTTGTGGTTTCGCTGAGATGATTCATGTTTGTTCTGGATGAAGCCGAGAGCAGCTGGATTCATCATATCATCATTAAAGCAGATAAAAGAGCTTCAGGAAACATTTCAAACTGTTCATTCCCTTTGAACTCATAATAAAGAGCAACAAATCTAAACAGTGATTTCCCCATAAATACAGCAGATTAGAAACAAAGCATCCGACGAGATCTTAGAAAGTCCGTGATGATCAACACTTGACTCTTTCAGACGTGCAAAATTGCATGCACAAAATGCATTGGTTAAACGTTCACACTTTAAAAGAATTCATCCAAAAATTCAAATGTGCTCATTCCAGATCAGGATGACTTTATTTCTTCATCAGGTTTATTAAAGTGTAGCACTGCATCGGTGTCTCGCCAATGGATGCTCTGCAGTGAATGGGTGCCGTCAGAATGAGAGTCTGATAAAAACATCACAATAATCCACAGCACTCCAGTCCATGTGATGTGATGTTTTTATCCGCTGTTTGGACTCTCAATTTGACGGCACCCATTCACTGCAGAGCATCCATTGATGAGACACTGATGCAATGCTACATTTCTCCAAACCTGATGAAGAAACAAACTCATCCTAATCTCAGATGAACTGAGGGTGAGTACATTTACAGCACATGTTCATTATTCACTATTCCTTTAACTTTTGTGACAGCAAACTAATAACATGTATTCCTTGCATGCAATTGTGAATCACTTTAGAGAAGCTAAATCTTCTAAATGCATGCATATAAATTTATAACATTTTGGTTCCTATAGTGTCTGCACCTGAATGACCTCCACACACACACACACACACACACACACACCTTCTGAGTCTCATATCATATAAAGCCCTTCATTTCTCAGCTCTGCTTCATGGCACACGCCTCTGAAATATGACATGTTTAATCCTGGCAGTGTGGTGTTGGATATCTGTGATATGAGCTGAGCTTCTGTGAGCACAGAGCCGCCCTTCAGACTCCAGCAGATACGATCAGTGTCCTGTCAACAGCTGCCCAATACTGGACACACTCTCAGAACACAGGACGGCCGAATTCAGCTCCGTACACGAGGAAAAACTGCATTCAGTTCAGCTGACTGACTGTGCTTCGGCTAATCAGTGCTGATGGTGAAGTAATTAATGTCAAGTGTGTAAGTGAGGAGAACATGTGCTGACTTAATTTTTTCCTTCATATATACGTCTATAAATCTATATCTAGTTTAAATTAATTTTATGAGTCTTTTGAAATATTCCTTATGTGACATTCAGAATTAAGTTGCAATCACATAATTGCTATATTTTTATGCTGTTGTTGATTGAAAATGATTATAAAAAATATTAAATATAATCATATAATTTTATTAAAACTATATATAATTTTATTCATTTAATTAATTTTATATAAATATTATAATAAACAGTATAATTGTATACATTTCATTATTTTATATAATTTTATTAATTTAATTTATTTTTATATAATTATCTAAATCATAAACATTATTATAAATTAATTATTCAATATATTTGTATATCTAATTATTTTATTAATTTATTTTATACAATTATTTAAATTATAAATATGATAAATAAATTATTCAATATAATTGTATATATTTTTAAATATGATTTTTTTTTATTATGATTGTTTTAATTTCTAGATCAAATGTTAAGGTCTGAAATGAAAATAGCCTTTTAAATAGACTTATCTTTTGACTCAAGAACCTGTGAGCAAATATAAAATGATTATAACATCTGGTACAACAGTGGTACATTTGCACTTTTTAATCCAAACTTTCCACATTTAATTTCATGTATTAAGGGAGTTTTATATGGCTGGGAAATTAAGAGACAGAACATTTGTGCCAGACAGAAAGCACAGATAAATGTGTGAAAATCTGGAGGGAAAAGAGCAGGAGTGTGTGGATCGCAGTTCATCAGTTACTGAGTGTTTGACACACGGAGGCCCAAGGAGGGAGAGAGACTCGAGAGACGCCCTTCATTACTGTCTCACCCGCTCACAGACAGACATCATCCATCAGAGCTGCTCCGACACGCTTCACCTCGTCTGAAGGGCTTTTGATGTGCTGCAGGCAGTGGAGCATGTTCCCTCCACTTCTTCAACATTTCTCCCTTCACCTTAATGCTTTATTTTTGACTCGGCAGGAAAGTTTATCATATGTATTTGCTTTAAAGTTCACGCGTAAGAAGATGCGACAGAGTGCTCAATTCAGTACTCTATACTACAATAAAAAAACAAATAGTGTGTGGGGGGGGGGTTGCTACTTAGTTTCTAGAGTTTCCTGGGTGGTTGCTAAGGTGTTGCTATGTAATTTACAGTGGGGTTTTTTTTGGGGGGGGGGAGCTACGTAATTTCTAGTGTTTCCTGGGTGGTTGCTAGGGTGTTGCTATGTAAATTACAGTGTTTTTCAGGGGGAGTGGGTGCTACATTGTTTCTAGTGTTTCTTGGGTGGTTGTTAGGGTGTTGCTATGTAATTTACCAGGGTTTTTTTTTTTGGGGGGGGGGGTGTTACGTAGTGTCTAGTGTTTCCCGGGTGGTTGCTAGGGTGTTGCTATGTAATTTACAGTGTTTTTTGGAGGGGGGTTGCTACTCAGTTTCTAGTGTTTCCTGGTGGTTGCTAGGGTGTTGCTATGTAATTTACAGTGTTTGTTTTGGGGGGTGCTACGTAGTTTCTAGTGTTTCCGGGGTGGTTGCTAGGGTGTTGCTATGTAATTTACATTGTTTTTTTTGGGGGGGTGCTATGTATTTTCTAGTGTTTCTTGGGTGGTTGCTAGGGTGTTGCTATGTAATTTACAGTGTTAGTTTGGGGGGGGGGTTGCTACATCATTTCTAGTGTTACCTGGGTGGTTGCTAGGGTGTTGCTATGTAAATTACAGTGTTTTTCAGGGGGAGTGGGTGCTACATAGTTTCTAGTGTTTCTTGGGTGGTTGTTAGGGTGTTGCTATGTAATTTACCAGGGTTTTTTTTTGGGGGGGGGGGGGGGTGTTACGTAGTGTCTAGTGTTTCCCGGGTGGTTGCTAGGGTGTTGCTATGTAATTTACAGTGTTTTTTGGAGGGGGGTTGCTACTCAGTTTCTAGTGTTTCCTGGTGGTTGCTAGGGTGTTGCTATGTAATTTACAGTGTTTGTTTTGGGGGGGTGCTACGTAGTTTCTAGTGTTTCCGGGGTGGTTGCTAGGGTGTTGCTATGTAATTTACATTGTTTTTTTGGGGGGGGTGCTATGTATTTTCTAGTGTTTCTTGGGTGGTTGCTAGGGTGTTGCTATGTAATTTACAGTGTTAGTTTGGGGGGGGGGGGTTGCTACATCATTTCTAGTGTTACCTGGGTGGTTGCCAGAGTGTTGCTATGTAATTTTGGAGGGGGGTTGCTACTTAGTTTCTAGTGTTTCCTGGGTGGTTGCTAGGGTGTTGCTATGTAATTTACAGTGTTTTTTTTGGGGGGGGGTGCTACGTATTTTCTAGTGTTTCCTGGGTGGTTGCTAGGGTGTTGCTATGTAATTTACAGTGTTTTTTTGGGGAGTGGTTGCTACATGGTTTCTAGTGTTTCCTGGGTGGTTGCTAGGGTGTTGCTATGTAATTTACAGTGTTTTTTTGGGGAGTGGTTGCTACATGGTTTCTAGTGTTTCCTGGGTGGTTGCTAGGGTGTTGCTATGTAATTTACAGTGTTTTTTTGGGGAGTGGTTGCTACATGGTTTCTAGTGTTTCCTGGGTGGTTGCTAGGGTGTTGCTATGTAATTTACAGTGTTTTTTTGGGGAGTGGTTGCTACGTAGTTTCTAGTGATTCCTGAGTGGTTGCCAGGGTGTTGCTATGTCATTTACAGTGGGGTTTTTTTGGAAGTGGTTGCTACGTAGTTTCTAGTGTTTCCTGGGTGGTTGCCAGGGTGTTAACGGGTGTTTCTAGGGTATGTCCCAGAGTTCTTGGCTGCTTAAGTGTTCTCTTTGGTTATTATATATTGCTATGTACTTCCTAGGGGTTCCTGGGTGGTTGCTTAGCAGCCCAAGTCAAATGGAGCACATGCAGTGCTGTTTTAATACTCGGGGTTTGTTCAGAATGATTTCAGAGAAACTCTTCATGCTTAATGCGCTACAGCTGACGTCTTGATTTAATAAGGCGTTTGTTTCTCCTCCCCTGATGAGTTTATAAAACAGTCTTAATAGGTCACAGATCTGGCGTTCCTCCGTTGGGCCCCGGGGCTCCTCCAGCATACTGTTCATATTCCAGCAGATCTCTGAGATTGACGAGCGTCGCTGCATCGAGGAAGATGAGAGACACACAGGCGACGAGTAAAGCGTCTGGGAGGAACTTCATTCCAGACGTCATTCAACTATAACAAACGTGCAACTTTAAAATGACATTAAATGTTCATTTCTCCAGATCTTTCTCAGAGTACAGCTCATACTAACTTACAGAGCAGCTTTATTACAAACATTCTGAAATGGTTCATCGCTGAATCTAAAATCATCCAGGTTTATTGAGAATGTTTTAATTTTCATATCCAGGACCGGAAACTTTAAGAAATCTCTCAGGTTCATCTAAAAAATAATCATTTATGGCGTTAAGGAACTGCATGAGGGCTTTGCGAGTTTAATGAAAAGCTAATAATGAATAAAATAACACAGGTGTTCACTTTTTAAAATGACAACAGACAAAATGAAACACTTCAGTTTTTTGTAAGATCCCAGTTTGAAATGTGATAATCAGATGTGAATTAAAAACTGACATTTTTTACCTTGTTGTCGGTAGATAAATGAACTATTGAGCGATATGGACTATAAACTTGCAAGAGTGTGTTATTTTAAGATGTATTGTTTTCCTAAAAATCTACAGGCCCAAATATTTTTAACATTCACTTTGATCCCGACGTGAGTCAGTCAGTGGAAGTCTACACACACACACACACACACATTGAGTCAGTGTGGGTCTTTGGGATCCATCCGCTCGTTCCCAGTGTGACCCAAAAGCGCCACAATTGCTTCCATAAGTGCCGTTGTATTGCGGTCGTTGGGCGAAGCAGAATTTCTTCCAGATCTTCCAGCCTGAAGGAGCATTTGTGACGTCTCCAGCTGGTCTGGCTTGCGGTGGAAGATTGTAGCCTTCATATATAAATAAAAACTTCCCTCATTCAACAGTTTACTGTAATGCTTTAGTCCGTCTGGTGAGTGTGTGTGTGTGTGTTTACGTCCATGTTTCCCTCCACAAACCCCCGTCCCAAAGCCCCAGTTGTCATGGAGCGCAGTGTTTTCAATATAAAGCAATCATTACCATAAACCCTAGCTTTCCAGAATCATCCAGGAATCTGATGTGAAACACACTCGTGATGCGGTTGGTGTTTACCAGTCACAGGCAAATCCCTATCTTACATTAATCACATGATAAATTATCACAATAATAATCATAACCTTACTGATCATCGTCATTAAAACTGTTTGATTTATAAATCAATTCAAGATAAATAAATAAAAAAGAATTCCTACATTTGCGTTTAAGTAAAATTCTCAATTTTGAGATTTTATGATGCATAGATTTTGTTGTTTCAGTTTGTTTTCTTCGTGATAAGGAAACAAATTTGCAGGGCAATATTTATAGAATATTTGTACTGTGTAATTTCTTCTTAAGATGGAATTTTGCATATAACTTTGTATATTTTGCATGCAATAAACAACTATTTATACAGTATGTTATATTGCATGATAATTGATTAATGCTCATGACTTTCAAAAAATGAGTTATTTAGTTTTTCTAGAACACAGATGGTGGATCTCGGAACGGATTAGCTACAGTATTATCCATTTATTTAATGTGAAACTTGTGGAAAAACTGACTTCAAGCACTAAATAAGCAGTTCTCAAAGCAAAGATGAGCATGGAGTTGAATATAAATGAGCACAAGAGAGTTAACGTGGGGTTAATGACATTAAACCACAGAGCTGCTAATTAACTGAAGCTGTGTCTCATTGAAATATGTCTTTATGTTTATGATTGATGAGAGCAATCAGAGCTGTGAATTACTGCCTGTGTTTGAGCATTTTAATTATGAACAGATATAGATGGGCGGCAAAACGTAGAATTGTGCACATAAAAGCCAGCAGAATCATCATTAATTAAAACAGAAAGATGATCCTGGGCTGAGTTGAATGTTTGGGGATCATCGTCAGTGAGAGATGGTAATTAATAACAACAGATATTGAAACGCTGACGAGCTTCTACATATTTATCTCAGACTTTCTGAATTCATATGACTGGATTTTGCATTAAACACATAATAAGTGATTGCAGATGTCACTGAAAATAAAGATACTGAATCTGATTCTATTAAAGTGTGTTTTTGAATCAAAAATGAATATATTCCCATTGTGATGTAATGAGATCTATGGAAGTTTGTTTCCGCCATGGGATAAAAAAAAAATGTAATTGTGACTTTTTATCTCATAATTCTGTCAATTCAGAGATGTTGAGTCGAAGTGTGAGAAAAAAATTGCAATTAGCTTTCGTTCTTTTTTTATTCTGTGGTAGAAACAGAAATGTAAATTCAGAATTATGGAGGAAAAGTCACATTTGCAAGATATAAAGTTAAAATTCTGAGGAAAAAATGTATAGTTGCAAGAGAAAACAAAGTTACAGCTGTGAGACGTAAACTCAGAATTCTGGGGGAGAAAAATATAATTGCAGGATTTAAACTGAGAATTCTGGGATTAATAGATTAAGAGACAAAAACTTAAAATTCTGAGAAAAAAATATATAATTGTGATATGTTAACTCTTAAGATTATGAGAAAACTGTTACAATTGTGAGATACAAATACAGAATTTGTAGGTAAACGTTATAGTGCAAGATTTTAACTCAGAATCCTAAAAAAGAAAAAGAAAAAATTACAGTTGCAAGACGTAAACTGAGAATTCTGGGAAAACTTTTTACTTTTATAAACTCTGAATTCTGATTTTTTTTTTACAATTATAAAGAATTCTGAGAAAAAAAATGCTACAATTATAAAAAAAACTAAATTCTGGGTGGAAACGTTACAATTCAAATCTGAGAATTCTGAGAAAAAAAAATGTTACAATTATAAAAAAACTAAATTCTGGGTGGAAACGTTACAATTCAAATCTGAGAATTCTGAGGAAAAAAGCTACAGTTGCAAGATGTAAACTGAGAATTCTCAGAATTCTAAAAAAAAATGTTACAATTTAAAAAAAATAAGGGGGAAAAGTAACAATTCTAAGATTTAAACTCGTAATTCTGAGAAGAAAAAAAAGAAAATATTTTTTTTTTTATATTTTTAGACATCAGCCATAAGAGCACAGTAACTGTTCACAATAAGACTCGTGTTCTTTCAGTTTCATTGCAAGTCACTTCTCATGTTAGTCAAGGCTTCTTGCACCAAAAGCATGTCTATATTTTTCCATGAGCGTTTTTATGCCTCGTCTGATGCTTGAACACGCCGTCTGTGAAGACTTTGAGAAGTGAAGAGGAGAGAGAAGGCAAACACACCTTCATCCTCAGATCTGAAGTTCTCTGATGGAGAATCCTCCTCCTCTCTCCAGGACCAGAGCACAGCCATCAGGATTAAAGGGAATACCGCGGTAAACTCCATGGTAACACAGCAGCAGTGGAAAAACCTCTGAACAGTGAGACGAATGAGAGGCACAGCTGAAACACATGAGATAAAAAGATCATGTGCATATCATTTACCTTTTAAACATGATTCAGTAAATATGGATTGTTCTTTACGGACAGGATCTGTGAGTTACCAATGTTGATTTCCCAAAAAAACAACTACTTTGATTCATGCTTCAGTTTGTAAAAATATACAAACATTAAACATCGCTGAAACTTAGTCTATTCAACATTTTTTATAAACTGTAATAAAGCTGAACACTGAACATGAAGAGCATATTAACTTGATTGTAAAAATGCATTAGCTGCATGAAAGTTGCGGAGTTAAACAGTTATTAAACAGTAACACTTATTAGTTAACATTAGTTCATGGGTTAGTTAACTAACCGTGAGCAAAATGTGTTTAACAGCATTTATTAATCTTTATGAATGTTAGTTAATAAAAAATGCATTGTGCATGTTAGTTTCAGTGTACAGTATTATTATTGAGATAGTATTATAGTTTTACGTTTTTTGAATCAGTTTTTATTCTAATATTCCACTTGTGGTGCGATTTTTTTTTCATTTTAGTACTTTGTGTTTGTGTTTGTGTTTGTGTGTGTGTATGAACGCAACCAAATTAATAAAACATTAAAATTTAAATAAAAACTGATATTGATAATTTGATATTTTTATAATTGTATTTTATTAATATAATAATAATTTTATTAACATTTATTAACACTAGTTTACATTTTAAATTTTATTAATTTTGTTGTGTGTTTTTTATACATCTATGTGTGTGTGTGTGTGTATACATTTGTGTTTTAGTTTTAACAATTGATGTTCTACTAAAATGAGATCTTTTGTCTTAACTAACTGAAAATAATTAAATTTTTTTTTTTTTTTTTTTGTTAAATGTTAGCAGTTAAACTGATAACTAACGCAGGCTGCGGTTGGATCTGTGATCATCTGAAACTGGTGTTGGGTTTGTCCCTTTAATGTCAAAGAGATTCTGCTGAACGAGGTCACACACACACAGAGAGAGGTCAGAGGTCAAAGTGTGTTTTGAGGACTGATTCTGGAGGGTTTGTGAAACTCTCTAACCAGGCGTTGCACTCCTGAAATCATCTCCTCTGTAAATCAGCGCAGTAAACATGATTCTGCTCGCTCTGAAAGCATCTGTCTCTGCTCGTCAGGATGGAGGAGGAATCTGGAGACTGACAGACAGAAGTGCTGCGAGTTTCTCTCAAGCTGGACTCGACTCGAGCCGTTTCTCAGGATGTGGTTTTCCAGAAAACATTCGGCTCGAACAATAGAGACAGGAAAAGTGAACTACAGCGATTCAAAGCAGCGGATCGGTATGAAGTCACCGCTTTAGAGGCTTCGCCAACATCTCTGTTTCCACACATTCACAGCTGCCAGCGGGCGAGAGACAGACACACAGACTGAGAGAGAGAGAGAGAGAGAGAGAGAGACACTCCCACACAAATCCTGTCTGACTGAAGCCAAACCACAAGATTAAAGTGCTTTGAACTGAGAGAGACTCAAGCCAGTCAGTGTGTTAAAGCTTGCCTTGTTTTGCTTTTTCTGTGACACCATTGCTTTCAGTTGCAGCATTTACAGAGTTTTCTCAATCTTACAAAGACATGTTTTACTCTGTATATAGCATGTGGATTCACTTTAACACAACCAGTGCACGATGAAGTCAGTGAATGCATTTCTTAAAGGGACAGTTCACTGCTTTATTGGCATGACAAATATTTTTGGCATTTGTTTTGGCAAAGCGATTGCAGCATTGCATGCAATTAAAATAAGAGCAAACTGAAAATAGTGCAAAGCAACGTAATATGCATTAAGAAAAAAAAATACAGTGTAGAAGACAGACATAATAAAATGAAATCAAAGAGAAGAAAGATACAATTCACAATTTGACTGAAAGATAAAAAGAAGTGAGTGCTGTAAGTCTTTGGATAGTGTTTTAAACTGCTCAGAGATGGCGTTTTGTGGAAGATGGAAAGTCATGGGTTTGCAACAACATGAGAGTGAGAAAGTGATGACAAAAGTGTCTTTTTGAGGAGGGACGTCTCCTTTAATGAACAGTGTCTCTGTCTCCATCTGCCTGAGAGCTAAAGTGAATCCACATGGTGTTTCGACAGCAAACCTTCACTCACAGCTCTTGTAAAGTCTTTGTAAAATGCTGCATCTGACAGACAAGGGTCTTCATTCGAGAGAAATGGAAATGCTGTGATCATATTTACATTCATGCATTTGGCAGATGATTTTATCCAAAGAGACGTGTATTGCATTGAAGCATGCGTTTGATCAGTTCATGCGTTCCTTGGAAATCGAACCCAAGACCTTGATGTTGCTAGCGGCATGATCTACTGCTTGAGCTACAGGAACGCGTTTAGATTTTATTACTGATAAATCATTGCTTTAAACTGATTTCATCCATGAAGACTGATTGCACAATTTTGGCAGGTTTGTATGTGTGTGTGTGTGTGTGTGTGTGTAATTGGCTAACCTAAGCAATACAGAATGATGATATATGTCAGAAAGCAAGGAAATAATCTTTTTTTTTAAATTACAATTTTCGCAGCTTTCTTATGAGATGACTCAGAAATCATAGAAATGTAGAAATCTTCAAGTAAAAGGTTAAAAAAGGCTTATTCCTACTAAATTTGTGTATTATAATATATATGTACTGTATATAAATCTATATCAGTGTTCATTTAGAATTTTTATGATATTATACTTTTAATATTTTGGATCAGTTTTTATTTATTATTATTATTAGGATTAACCCCTTGAGATAAAATATATAGATTTCAAGAATTCAGCATTTTTCTCTTTTCATTTCAAATTCTAGTCATTTTGTTGTCACACACACACACACACACACACACACACACACACACACATTTACCTTTTTAGTGGATAGATGTTAATGGAAATAAAAATAACATGAAAAGTGAAAAATTAAATAAGTTCCACTATTTGTATGTGTGTGGGGGGGGGGGGGATGACTTGTATTTAAAAAGTGTCCTCGACAAAAAGTTGCAAGTTGGGACGGGAAGAATTAAATCGTTCTAAGATCAGGATCTGTTTGATGTGGTCTGGATTTGAGATTCCTAATGAAAATCAGCTCTGAGTCCAAACCTCCCTCTCTCTCTCTCTCTCTCTCTCTCTCTCTCTCTCCCTCCCTCCCTCCCTCTCTCTCTCTCTCTCTCCTCCTGCTCTCATATGAAGCGCTGCTGCTGCTGGAGCGCGAGTGTTTCAGATGTTTCTCCTCGCGCGTCGTGCGCGTCTCCAGTGCGTGTGCGTGTGCGCGCAGCGCGCGGCGGGTCGCATGGATGTTCTCGGACTACAATCTTAAAGTTCTGGATAAAAGAGAGACTTCATGTGTGATTAATCTGAGGAATGAAGCTACTGCGGGAAAACCGCTCGCATTCCGCGGGAATAATGGCTGTGTGTGTCCTGATGATGATGATGATGATGATAGTGTTTGGTGAGTGTTTTCATTCCTCTCCTGTTTAGGGTTAGAGATTGAATAAGAAAACGAGAATAGAATAGAAATGTTAAAATACTAGCAAAAATGTCTTCGGTATTGTGCAGCCCCCCCAAAAAATGCTTTACTATTTCCTAAGAAAAAAGATTATAAACGTTTATATTGGTAACAAATGCAACTTTAAACAAGTTGTAGTTATCACTTTAACTTATTCAATATGTACTAACTTAAAAGTATACTACATTATTGTTTTAACTCAACTTTGGGTCAAAACACCAACTTTTGGGTTAAAAATTAAATGAATTATTTTATTTTATTAGTGATCATCAACAGCAGGAGACCCGAAACATTTGTCAAAACACTTCAATAAAATACAATGCAAATTGTAGGTAATTGAGTTGAGTTTTATGGACATTAATTAATGCAATCTTAATGAAAACAATGCCTCCTGGGATTGATTTTAAGGGTCTTTTCCATGCTTCATGTTAGTGTCTCTAGTCTCAAAAAGAATGCAATGAAACATGAAAATGTTGCATGACTTCTGGGGATCATTGTAAATATATGGCGCATTTTTGCCACTTCTGTTTCTTTTCTAGCCCTCTTAGATGAAGTGGGAAGAACAGAGATTGAGCTAGGAGGAATATAATCACTTAAAAAGCTGTTTCTTTGGTCTGAAGATCACATAAAGTCTCGCTGGACTACATCTGACCCGTTTCATCAGCTGGAAACGCTTGGCAGCCGCTTCAAACAGAGCCCAGAGATAAAAAAGATATTTTCATCCGTGCTTTATTCTCTCCAGTGTGTTTAAGAGAATCTAACGTTTAATTAAGTGGTGCATTATAGCAGCCGTAAAAGCCTGCGTCGGGCCAGATTAGAGCCTGCTGTACATTTATAGAGGAAAAAACCTCAGGATGGGGTCATAGACGAGCCAGAACATTACACTCGACCAGAACCACACTTTATCACATACAGAGAATGTGCAGAACATCTTAAAGGGACAGTTCACCCAAAACATATATTATAAACTCAAACCCCCAAAATCTCTTTTTATGTCCATCTAATAAAAGTCAATGGGGTCCAATATCAAATACTCTTCTGTGTTTCACAAAAGAAAGTCAGTCAAGGTTTGAATGACATGATGATGGGTAAATGATGACAGAATGATCATTTTTAAACGTACTGTCTCTTTAATAAAACTAAACGAACTTGCATTTATTATTTAGCAGATGCTTTTAACCAAACGAATCCTCAGGTACTTTCTGACGTCACAGATGAACAGGATGAGAAACATCCTGAAACTACGAGACAGTTTAGATCGTGTTCCTAAACAGCAGCAGGAATTAACATAAAATATGTTTTTGGTACCTAAAGATTTTATAACATCATGTGTGAAAAATAAATAATAAACGTAATAAAAAGTGTGATATGACCCCTTTAAGATAACATTACATAAACTACAAGAGTTAAGATCAGTTTTGTGCATATAGTTTTATATATTTAAATATATATTTATTTATTTATTTATATAAACATAAAAAAATCCAAATATAAATGTATATAAACATAAACTTATATTCATTTATATTCAAATAATCAAGTTAATTTTATAAATAAATAAATAAATAAATAAATAAATAAATAAATATATATATATATATATATATATATATATATATATATATATTTATGTCTTAAATGTGTCTGCATTATGTATTTCTTTTTAATAGCAATATTTCTCTCCAGGAATTGATTTTTAGGATAATTTTATGCTTTATATTTTTTACAAAGTGTTTGTAAATTATAAAATATTATAACATTATCTTGAGAAAATAATAAATGTAAAAAAAGGTGTGATTTGATCCCTTTAAGATGACATAATGCTGTTTGAAACAGTAAGTTCAGTTAATTATATTCGTTTTACACATGTTGTCTTGTGTTATGCAACAACAGTGTCTATATCATTAACTACATAATTGTCTAAAATCTGGGGAAAATCCATAAAAAAAGTAAAAAAGCAAAGATCTTCAGGCTGCTAGAGAGAAAATAAGCATTGAGCTCGGAGCCCATTCTTCTTCTCTAAATGCATGTGCTGTAATCTCATGTCCCGATCTATTCTTATCCACAGCAAACCCCTTTCTTCCATTGAATCATGCGTCCATTAAAACGTCTACAAGCTCATAAACTTGTACATATAATCAGAATTAACGAGAGGGCCGTTAGAGCGGCTCTCCGGAAGAAGCGTGTGGTGGAGCGCTTTGAGATGGAGTGCTGTTGTCGTCTGTATCCGGAGCGCTGTGTGTTTGAGCTTTACCTCAGCAGCTGGAAATGTTCTCGCGGTCGGGTCTCCAGAGCGCTGTGGACGCTTTGATTGAGATACAGTAGAAAAACAGCACTGGGAACCAAACACACTTGATGTTCGGCTTCAGCTTTAACATCAGGTCATTGATCCATAACTGAAAACTTTAAATCCATAACTAGTTATAGTTATGTTCTAGACTTTAGAAGAACAAATTAAGTGCATTTATGAAAACGTTCCAAAAGGATGCATTTATCTGATAACAAAAACAGTAAAAATAGCGAAATATTATTCTAATGTAAAACATCTGTTTTCTGTGTGAATATCTTGTAAAGTGTAATTTATTTCTGTGATGCTCCGCTGTATTTTCAGCATCATTCCTCCAGTCTTCAGTGTCACATGATCTTCAGAAATCAGATATATGATGATTTACTGCTCAAGAAACATTTCTGATTATTATCAGTGTTGAACACAGTTGTGCTGCTCATTATTTTTGTGTTATAAATGTCTTTACTGCCATTTTTGATCCATTTAATACAGCCTCGCAGCATAAAAGTATTCATTTCTTTCGTGAAGCATTAGTGTGTATGCCATTTATTCATTTAGCTAGTAGAGAATAATTCACAAAACAGATAAAGTGGTTTAAAGACACATCAAACCAGATGACAGAGGTTTAGTAACTTGAGAAGAACTTGAACCTTCTCTAGATGAGTTTAACTGTAATGATGCTGAAAATTCAGCTTTGATCACAAAAATAAATTACAGTTTACAATATATTCACACCGAAAACAGCTTTTTAAAACTATAATATGTTTTCACAATATTACTGTTTTTTCTGTATTTTTGAGGAAATAAATGCAGAACTGGTGAGCAGAAATTTTTGAATGCTAGTGTACAGTGTGTGTCAGAGAGAGAGAGAGAGAGAGACTCTTGATATGATTGCAGCACTGAAGCGTTCCTAATGTTTCCAGCTGGTCCAGCTGGAGTTTCCCTGGGGAACACAGTGTTGCTTTATGATCTGTAAAAAGAAACACGGCCGAACATTCTTACAAATAAAGCTTTTTCATTGGAATCGATGGTTTCGCAAAGAACTGTTAACAGAACCGTTGCTGTGGAATCCAGAGCTGCAGCCTCAGGCACCGAAATACTTTCATTTCCGAGGTCTCACTGCTCAGATTCTCCAGCTCTTGGAGGTTTTTCTGATTTCATCTGGCGGCCTCTTGATCGCCGGCCAGAAATGTGTTTGCTGTTATCCAGCCATCAGCTTTATTTGCTCCAAGTGTCATTATGTGAAATCTGAAAATGAATTATAATAGCTGATCTCAGTCCAGCAGCGGCTCGTTCCCACATTCATTAAAGCGCTTTATATCCTCGAATGTTCATCCGTCTGTCTCTGCGCCACTTCATTCTGCAGTTATTTTTAGCACTGATTTTGAATAGTGATCATGTGATCTAAACATTGTGTAGGAATCTTTACAAACAGGGATCACTGCATGCATGTTTACTTTTGACATTCATATTTATATTTATTTTTGTGAATGAACCCCTTTATAAATTATTTCAATGCTAACATAAACTGCTACTCAGCTATACAGTTGGACAGTTACTTTCATTCATTTAAAGGTCATTTAAGTCTTATTTTCCTGGTTATTTACTCACCCTCAGGACAAAAGTATTTTTAGCTTAAAAAGCCATACTCCTTGGTGATCCATATAATGCAAGTCAATGTCTACCACTGCTTTCAGAGTCAAAAAACATATATAGGCAACACAAAATGAATCCCTGTGACTCCTGACAATATATCAAGGTCTTATGAAGAGAAACGATCAGTCTGTGCAAGAAACTGAACGGGCGAACATTGAAATACGATTCTTTTGGACAGTTGGATTCAATGAATTGGTTCATTTCACTAGTTTGTTTACATAATCACACAGTGACATCATTGTATATGCAATTATATTATTAAAGTACCCAATAATGATGTGAAACATGGATGTTTTATGTGTCTAAAGCACTTAAAGTGAATAAACCTATATGCATCAGCTCACCTTCATACATAAACAACGAGAAACCATAAAAACGTTAATTTGACCCCTTCACATGATTCAGTCCGATTCGATGAACTGGTTCAACTAGTTCACTAAACGAATCAGTTCAAAAGAATGATTTGTTCGTGAACCGGACATCACTGGATCTGGATTACAGTTAATACTGCTGTAAATAATGTTCAGTTTCTTGCACAGACTGATCGTTTCTCTTCATAAGACCTCGATATATCATCAGGAGCCACGAGGATGAATTTGTGTGTTGCTTGTATATACTTTTTTGACTCTCAAAGAGCCAGCAGTCATCGATTTTCATTACATGAATCACAGAAGAGCACGGTTTCGGCTAAAAAACTTAGCTATCCCTTTAAAGTGTTGATAGAGTTTTTCTTAGGTGTTTCAAGTACTAGGTAATTTTCTGAGAAAGATTTTGCTCTACCAGCTTTACAGTGTTGGACTGGAGTACATTTTCAAGTCATATTACTTTAGTGTTTTGGTCTGCATGAGGTGAGCTGTGCTTGATCTCATCAGGTTGTGTGAAGGGTTTGTCTCCTCGTCTGGCTCTAGAGAAGAGTCTCGTCTGGCCGTCCACAGACACACAGTGTCTCCACATGCTGAAACACCTGCACAATGGGGCCCGCATCACTGTCCAGATGCCACCCAACATCCAGGGACACTGGGTCTCCACCAGGTGAGAGAGAGAGACAGAGAGATTCCCTTTCAGTCTGCAATCTCGAAGTCAAGTCGGTGACTGACTAACTGGGATATCGCTTTGATAGACCAATCTACTTCATTTGTAAACTAAACGACCCAATGCACATTGGGATGCAATAATTTCATCCAGCTGCCGCTGATCACAGCGTGAGTATAATAAGGCAACAGACCTTCCACGCCACAGACCTTCTCTGCAGTTTGCATTCGAAGGACGGGCATATCAGTACAAGGTCCTGCCCTTCTGGCTGTCCTTGTCTCCAAGTGTCTTCACGAAAGTCACGGAGGCGGCTCTTGTTCCCCTCAGAGAGCAGGGTGTTCACATTAACTATCTAGACGATTGGCTGATAGTAGCACAATTTCGGGATCAGTTGGACCTGGTGTGCATCTCAGTCTGTTGGGCCTTCGGGTCAACCCGGAAAAGAGCAAACTCTCGCTGATGCAGAGAGATTTCTTTTCTCGGTATGGAGTTGGATTCGGTCGAACAGTCAGCGCGCCTCACAGAGGAACGTGCGCTGCGGTGCTAGCCTAATTGAATGCGTTCAAGGGCAGGACAGCGGTCCCACTAAAACTTTTTCAGAGGCTCCTGGGGCATACGGCGGCGGCGGCAGCGGCACTTACACATCTCGGCCTACTACATATGAGACCACGGATACACGGATTTACACAGATCCCTCCACCACTGGCTGTGGGGGGCCACGTCCAATAGGCATTCAGTCTCAGGGGGTTTGGACGGGAACGCAGCTGCATTGGCCATCAATTGCCTAGAGTTGTTAGCAGTACGCCTTCCTCTGAACTGCCTCAAGTTGCTGGTTGCTTACGAGGCAAACACGTGCTGGTCCATATTGGCCCACTCGGACCTGGTTGCCCGAACTAGTGCTCCTCGTTAGGGGTGCTCCGATCACGATCGGCCGATCGTTAATGCGCATCTCATCAGTGAAGCCGGTTCTCTAATCAGTGGTTAATTCCATCAGGTGCGTGATTTCACATAGAGCAGCTGTTACTACACAGAGTAATCCCAGGTAATCCTGAACCCTGGAGACTCCCAGGTAATCCTGAAGCCCCGGACCGGCTGTGCGCCCAAGGTTCCCAACATACCCTTCAAAGACTAAGTGGTGAACCTGCAAGCGCTGACCCTGGAGGAGGCAGACCCAGCTCTGGTTTTGCTCTGTCCCATCCAAGCGTTGAGATGCTACGTAGACCAGACACAAAGCTTCAGGACCTGAGACCAGCTCTTTGTCTGTTACGGAGGCCGGCAGAAGGGGAATGCCATCTCTAAGCAGAGGATGGCCCACTGGATTGTGGATGCCATAACCCTGACCTATCAGGCACAGGGTGTGCCCTGCACGCTCAGGTTACGAGCTCACTCAACTAGAAGTGTTGCATCCTCCTGGGTGCTGGCTCATGGCGCCTCGCTGACAGATATTTGTAGAGCTGCGGGCTGGGCAACCCCTAACACGTCCACTAGGTTCTATAGCCTTCGTGTAGAGCCGGTATTCTCCTGTGTTCTCACCTCAAATGGGTAGTGGCACCGAAAGGCCCTGGTTAGTGTCAGCTTGCTAAAACTGCTCCAGAGTGTCTGCACTGTAGACCCTGTTGAGAGCCTCCATCGATCCAGGCAGCTGGACGTGGCAGAACGTCTGGCGCCAGGCCTTCATGATGAATCTGTGAGAACCATGGAAGGCTGGGTTCCATATTGAGACCTAAGCGGTACTCGTATAGGTATAGTCCACGGTATAGCCTTAGAGCCCATGTTTCTCCGGCAGACTTCTTCATTCCCAATTTCTCCATATACACTTAAACGGATGCTATATGTGTATTTGCTTTTGAAAACTCCTTCGGGTTATCCAATCTCACCCAGTAAGATAGTGCTTTGACAATGTTGAGTGGAACTACTTGTTCCGAGCCCCGCCCTACACCTGACAGGTGCAGATGGCTCACACAGGGCACTGGAAGGGGCGGCATCCATGGCGCTTTGGTAGGGGTCCCAATTAGCTGGTCACCAACATGAAGTATAGAGTGACCGACTGAAAGGGAACGTCTCGGTTACATATAGTAACCCTCATTCCCTGATGGAGGGAACGGAGAAGTCACATCCCTTCGTAATGGTTGCTGTACTGCCGCTGAGCTACCGGGTCTCCGGCTCGGCTTCGAAGCGAAACCTGTTATGCATTGCACCTGCTGCCTTCTTATACTCATGCTGTGATCAGCGACAGCTGGATGCTGTCATTGCATGCCAATGTGCATTGGCTCGTTTAGTTTACAATCGAAGTAGATTGGTCTATCAAAGCGATATCCCAATTAGTCGATCACCGACATGATGTCTCCATTCCCTCCTTCAGGGAACGAGGGTTACCATATGTAACCGAGACGTTTCCACTCATCAAAAAGTAAATTTCTTTAAAGCAGGGAGAAAGCCATATGGGTATGCAATGAGAGTGAAATATTATGTATTTATATTATAAAATAATATATTACTTGAAGTTATTATTTTATATATATTTTTCATTATTGGATAAAATATTATTTAGTATTATTTAATACAATTGTTTTTTTAAGTACATATTATTTAATCAATTATTTATTGTTTTATAGATCTTATTAAATTTAATTAAATTAAATTATTTTGTTTGTTTGCTAAAAAAATTTTTATATTGGTGAGTTAATTATGACTGATTTTTGTTATGTCTGTTTTGGTTAAATAATTTTTATGTTTAATTATATGTTAAATTATGTTTAATTTACAAATGTATTTAATATTTACTTCTTATTTTATAAAATGTTATTTAATACTATTTAATATTATCCTTGTTTATTGTTTTATAAATGTAATTTAATATTTGTATTTTTTATTATCAATTATTATTTCATACTATTTAATATCTTTTGTTTAGTGTTTTATAAATATGATTTTATATTTTAATTATAACATTTTGGCTTACTTAATATTATCCATATTTATTGTTTTATTTAATATTTTAGCTAAATATTTGGTGAGTTGGACTGGTTTGTGGTTTGCAATGAAAAATGTATTATTTAATATTTGTAATAATTTCTTTTATATTATTGAATAGTATTCTTGTTTATTGTTTAATACATTTTATTTAATACTTTTAGTATTTTATAAATTATTATTTAATACTTTTTTAATAATATCTTTGATTTTTTATTATTTATTATAAATTATAAAATATTATTTTGGCATTACTTAATATTATCGCTATTTATAGTATATTTTTTTAATATTTTATCTAGATATTTGGTGAGTGAATGATGGCTGACTTTTGTTTTGGAGTGAATTATTCCTTGAAGAAGCGTGTGTTATATGTGACTTGTCTCTGTTCTCTCGTGGCAGCTGTGAGGTTCGTCCCGGTCCAGAGTTCATCACTCGCTCGTACCGTTTCTTTCACAACAACACCTTTCAGGCTCATCAGTTCTACTACTCAGACAACCAGTGCACGGTGCCGAGCTACACGCTGCTGATCCGGGGCCGTGTGCGTCTAAGGCAGGCGTCCTGGATTGTCCGAGGTGGCACCGAGGCCGACTATCAGATCCACGGCATGCGTCTGGTGTGTCACTCGGCGTCCGTGGCCCGAGAACTTTCTCAGCGGCTGAAGCACAGCTGCAGGGACCCGGGCTCCTGGCTGCCGAACATCAGCTACGAGCTGTGGAGCGACGAGGGCGACTCCGGCTGCATCTGTGCTCTGAACGTCTCCATGCACGAGCTGCAGCTGCTGCGGCTGGAGAAGCAATACCTGCATCACAGTCTGGATCAGCTGATGGAGGAGCTGTACCTGGGAGACATTCACACCGACACAGCACAGAGGATGCTTTACAGACCCTCCAGCTACCAGCCGGCACTGCAGAATACACAGGTGAGACCAGGGGTGGCGTTAGGGGTGGGCTAAGGGGGCTGGAGCCCCGAATGTTTTCAGTAAAGCCCCGAATGTTTTTATTACCACCATGCCATCAATGAGTTTTCATGCCCAATAAAGTAATTTATATTAGAATTTAAATAAATATCTCTCGACTCTCACATCCACAGTGTCTGTAAATTTACCCAAGTAAGTTACGCGTTGTCATTCACACCCGACGAAAACCGCCCACTGATTCTAGTGCTTCTGACTGACATGTAAACTGGCCAACCATCGATGAGCGTCTGTACGATCCAGCCAATGAAATGACATGTTTTTGAGGCAGGCGGTTTGTTGGCGTGTAGTATTTTACTAGATTAATTTATTTGAAAATTAAAATGGATATTGCAAAATTCATCTTCTTCTTAAAAAAAAAAGGAAGTAACCCCCCCCCCCCCCCAGCCAAAACACTTGAACGCCAAGATACAACAGCTTCAGGTATCTGTAACTTTTAATCTTAGTAGGCTATTATATTTCTTTTTCGGTTTTAAATTGTGTCTGATTTAACGTTACATTTTGAACATCTAACAGTTAACGGTTGCGCAGCACAGTCTTTAGGACACACACACACACACACACACACACCGCTCCGAACTCCCGAACTGATTCGAATGATTTCGATCCCCGAACTGCTTCAAATGATTCACGATCCTCAAACTGACTCAAATGATTTGCGATCCCGCTACGAACTCCCGAGCTGATTCAAATGATTTGCGATCCCCAAACTGATTCAAATGATTTGCGATCCCGCTCCAACTCCCAAACTGGAGTCAGGTGACTCAAATGATTCGCAATCCCGCTATGAACTCCTGAACTGCTTCAAATGATTTGCGATCCCCAAACTGACTCAAGTGATTCGCGATCCCGCTACGAACTCCCGAACTGACTCAAGTGATTCGCGATCCCGCTACGAACTCCCGAACTGACTCAAATGATTCGCGATCCCGCTACGAACTCCCGAACTGACTCAAATGATTCGCGATCCCCAAATTGACTCAAGTGATTCGCGATCCCGCTACGAAGTCCCGAACTGACTCAAATGATTCGCGATCCCCAAATTGACTCAAATGATTCGCGATCCCGCTACGAATTCCCGAACTGATTCAAATGATTCGCGATCCCGCTACGAACTCCCGAACTGACTCAAGTGATTCCCGCTACGAACTCCCGAACTGACTCAAATGATTCGCCATCCCCAAATTGACTCAAATGATTCGCGATCCCGCTACGAACTCCCGAATTGACTCAAATGATTCGCGATCCCCAAATTGACTCAAATGATTCGCGATCCCGCTACGAACTCCCGAACTGATTCAAATGACTCGAGATTCCCAAATTGACTCAAATGATTCGCGATCCCGCTCCGAACTCCCGAACTGACTCAAATGATTTGCGATCCCAATACACATAATGCTATAAAATTGTGCACATCGAGAGAAACAAACAGCAGATGTTCATGTTAACAACTTCTTTAACTTGAGCAAAGCTGCTAATACATATACATTTGTTAATAAAGTAAATAAAACGAAAACATGTTTTAATGCTACTAATAAACGATCCACTCGAAAGTCTCTGCTCATCATGACAGGACCTGGATCAGTGAGCTGCGTCTAGGGCCGATGACGTCACTTCCATGGAGGCATGTTGTACACCCCTAAATAAATTAAAGAGGGGGTGAAATGCTATTTCATGCATACTGAGTTTTTTACACTGTTAAAGAGTTGGATTCCCATGCTAAACATGGACAAAGTTTCAAAAATTAAGTTGTACGTTTGAAGGAGTATTTTTGTTCCCAAAATACTCCTTCTGGTTTGTCACAAGTTTCGGAAAGTTTTTTTCGAGTATGGCTCTGTGTGACGTTAGATGGAGCGGAATTTCCTTATATGGGTCCTGAGGCACTTCTGCCGGAAGAGCACGCTCCCGTATAGCAGAGCACTGAGAGCACAACAGACTTCACTGATCAGAGTGAGAGCGTCGCCAAATGTCACAAAAGAAGTGTGTTTTTGGTTGCCAGGGCAAGACAACCCTGCACAGATTACCAAAGAAAAAACAGCATTAAGGGACCAGTGGATGGAGTTTATTTTTACAGAGCATCAATGGAGTTGTGCAAGTGTTTGTGTTTGTTCCCTGCATTTTGAAGATGCTTGTTTTACAAACAAAGCCCAGTTTGACGACGGATTTGCGTATCATTTATTTCTTAAAGATGATGCAATCCCAATGAAAAAGGGTCACGATCATGTGTTGGAACCGCAGGCGGTGAGTAAAACTGCTTCAAATATCTCTGCCTCCTTGTTAGTGCGTCCCCTCCCATCGGAGACCCGGGTTCGAGCCCCGTTCGGAGCGAGTCGTTGCTGCTGCTGCTCTCGTTCAGTTTCAGCCTCTGGATCTGATTCTGGATCATAAATAAACGGCTGAATCTGACTGTAAGCCATGGTTTGTTTTGGATGATGGGTTTTTCCTCACGGTAATGTCACAGTTTCCACATGCTTTCAACGCAAAAGCCTATTCGCGCTCGTGATTCTTTAGCTCCACCCACACGTCACGCCTCCAGCTGCTCGTGTTTTTCCGGGAAAAATCGGTACAGACTATCTTTCTCTTATGAATATAATAAAACTAAAGACTTTTTGGATTTATGAAGGATGCAGTACTACTCTATATGTACTCAAGATTAACAGGATATTGAGTGAAAACGAACATTTCACCCCCCCCCTTTAATAGATATGACCATGGAAAATATGTATTGCAAAATCATTGCTTTCGCGCTGTTTCATTTGTTTTGCAATTCTTAATTTTTGTTTGCAAAAAGCAAATGTATTTTCCTCAATACTTTAAATAAAATGTTTTAGATTTGTTTTTGTTTTTATTGTTTTTGTATATTTTAAACAAGGTAAATCTTTCAAATTTATTAAAATAAAAAAGCCCCTGATCTCCACTCACCCTAGAACCACCCCTGGGTGAGACGCTGATGAAAGCGCCTAGACAAATTCTTGCATTACATTGATGGTTGCTTAGATTGTATATTAAATTATTAAAATATTCTTAACACCTAAAGATAATAAATAAAAATGAACGGTCCATTTTTCTGTGGCATTAATGCGAAAACCCAATTTTGTTATTTATTATTGTTTAATATTAAATGTTATTTTTTTATGTATGTTATTTAATATAAGCGTTATATATTATTGTAAAAAATATTAAAAAGTATTATTATTAGCATCTATTATTCATAATATTATTTTAAAAAATTGTTTATTATTGTATAAAATATCTATTGTTATTATCAATTCATTTTTATAAATATTATATTATTTTATAGTTAAGTAATGTTAGTCATATTTATAATTATTAGATATAATATATAATGTCATTAATAATAATATGTTTTTTATTTTATAAAATATTATTTAATATTTTTATGATTTTATTTAACATTTTTGAAATTTTATTATGTTTTTGCCATTTTATTAGTTTTGAAATAGTATAAAGGTTTTTATTTATTAGTTATTTTAGTGCTTCAACTTTAAAATATCAATTTTAATATAGGTATTATTTATTATTGTAAAGAATATTTCTTATTATTTTATATAAAAAATGTTATATTAGTAATATTTTTGTCATATAAAATATTTAATATTGTTATTTATTATTTTATAAATATGATTTAATATTTTTAGTTTTAGTTTTATAAAATATAATGTAATATTATTATAATTATTTATTATTTTATGAAATTGTACTTAATTGATTTTATGTAAATCAAACAAAAAACATTTTGTTATTTTTTTTGTAATTTTTGTTAGTTTTGGTGTTTTTAAATAGTATATTTATATTAGTGTTACTTATATTCATTAATTTTTACTAGACATTTTAATTTATTAGATTTAGTTTAATTTAGTTTGTTATTTCAGCACTTCAAATTTAATACATAATTTTTTATATTATAATTATTATTGTATACATTTATAATAATAATTATAATAATTATCAATATTATTAATATTATATTATTTTATAATTATTTAACATTAGTAATATTTATCCTCATGTAAAACATTAAATGTCATTATTATTTTTATAATTTCATTTAAACTTTTGCGGTGCTTTTGTCATTTTTATTAGTTTTCATGTTTTCAAATAGTATATAGGTTTTTATTTATTAATTTTAGTTATTTTAGTGCTTCAACTTTCATGTATTGTTTTTAATATAAGTATTATTTATTATTGTGAAAAAAATGTATTATCTTATAATAATTTAATAGTAATATTTTTGTCATATAAATATTTCATATTATTATTTATAATTTTATAAATATTTAATATTTTTAGTTTTTGTTCAATATAATATAATTATCATAATTTATTATTTTATGAAATATTTGTATTTTATTTAAATTTTTGTAATTTTTGATTAGTTTTGGTGTTTTAAAATAGTGTATTTCGCTAGAGTGTTATTTATATTCATTAATTTTTATTTGACATTTTTATTTATTAGTTTTATTTAGTTTGTTATTTAAATACTTCAGCTTTAATATATTATTTATTATTGTATAAATTAATGATTATAATTATTATCAATATTATTAGTATTATATTATTTTCATTAGTAATATTTATTACCATGTAAATCATTTAATGTCGTTATTATTTATTATTGTAATATTAATTTATTATGTAAATATTTGTATAATTTTATTAATGATGTCATTTTTATTATTTTTTGTGTTTTCAAATAGTATATGCGTAGATTTTTATGTAAAAAAAAAAAAAAAAAAAAAACGTTTTAGGCTTAATTCGTTTTAATTATTTTAGTATGCCAAATGAGAAATCTTGCCTGGACAGCTAACTGAAAAAAAAAATAAAAAATAAAATAAAATAAAAAGAATAATAAAAAAAAAAAAAAATAATAATAATAATAAATAAATAATAATAATAATAAATAAATATATATATATATATATATATATAGAGAGAGAGAGAGAGAGAGAGAGAGAGAGAGAGAGATTAAAAAGAAGGTTTCTCCATCCGTTGTGTGTGGATGAGATGAGCTCTGAGGTTCTGCAGCTGCTGTGGTTATCGTCTCTGTTTACGTCTCAGACGGACCGAGGCTTTCTCTCGCACTCCGTCAGGATCTGATGTGAAATGTTTAGCTTTCTGCTCGAATGCTCTTTCATTTGGCAAAGCTTTACAGAGAGACTCGCTCTCATCTGACACCAAACAAAGCTCCTCTGGATGAAATACAGTCGCAGCACTCGGCTCAGAGTAAATATCTCTGCGATACGAGTGCTGAAGAATAGAGTCCTAGAAAGATGAACTGATGCACAAAAAAAGAGAATCGTTTAGAAGTCGTGTAGAAGTTTAGATGAATGTGGAAATGTGAATTTGTGATCAGAAATTATGTTGTTTGAAATCTAGACAGAACAATTGTAAATATACAATATATTAAATATATAAGAGTCTGCAATAATAGCATTTTTATGTTTTTGAACGAGTCTCTTCTGCTCACCAGGGCTGCATTTATTTAATAAAAAATACTGTAAAATTGTGAAATATTATTCTAATTTAAATCAGCAGTTTTCTGTGTGAATCTGTGTTAAAGTGTAATTTATTTCTGTGATGCTCCGCTGTATTTTCAGCATCATTCCTCCAGTCTTCAGTGTCACATGATCTTCAGAAAACATGAAAATATGATGATTCACTGCTCAAGAAACATTTCAGATTATTATCAGTGTTGAACACAGTTGTGCTGCACAATATTTTTGTAGAAACTGTGATGCATTCATTGTATTTTTCAGGATTCACAGATGAAAAAACCAGCATTTATTTTAAATAGAAATCTGTAACATTATAAATGTCTTTACTGTCACTTTTGATCATTTTAATGCATCCTTGCAACAGTGGAAGATAGTTCCAAAAACATAAGAAAAAAAAAAAAAATCATACATTAGCATAAAACATGTTATTCATACACTTCCATTTATTTTCTGTGTGTTTTGTGTGTGTTACTAACTGAGTCTAATGTGTGTGTGTCCTCAGGTTCAGGACGTGAGCTGCGTCGTCTGTCGAATCGTCTCGCGCTCGGACGAGTTTCACCCGGCTGTCCTCCCGCCGCGGCCCGAGCTGACGGTGACCCTGAGCGGTCAGTGGGCGTCCCGCCGCTGCGAGGTCCGGCCCGAGGTCCTGTTCCTCACCAGACACTTCATCTTCCACGACGACAACCACACGTGGGAGGGTCACTACCATCACTACTCTGACCCGGCCTGCAAACACCCCACCTTCAGCCTGTTCGCCCGCGGTCACTACAGCCGCGGCCCGCGCTCCGCACGCGTCATGGGCGGCACCGAGTTTGAGTTCAGAGGTCAGAGGTCAACTCATTTAACAGCAGAGCTCCTTACAGACACACAGCTTGATTTTTTTTCTCTCATTTGTATCACTATGCAACTAACCAATTAATTAATTAATTAAAAGTCTTAAATGGTAATGGTTCTAAACATAAAAAAAAATCGGTAACACTTTAGTATAGGGTCCAATTCAAACGAATAACGAGTTGCTTATTAGCATGTCTATTATTAACATATTGGCTGTTTATTAGTGTTTATAAAGTACATATAATGCACGACATCCATAATCCTACCCAATTCCCTAAACTTAACAACTACCTTATAAACTATTAATAAGCAGCAAATAAGGGGTTAATTGAGGCAAAAGTCATAGTTAATGGATAGTTAATAGTGAGAATTGGACCCTAAAATAAAGTGTGACCAAAAAATCTTAAGTTTAACTGTCCATAACGAATAAATGTATATATTTATAAATATTTATTTATATTAATATTAATATATATTTCTCAGAAAACTAAATCGTATATCGCAATGCAAAAAAAAAGTAAGTAAGTTAAAGTAACTTAATAAGTTAATAAATGATTATAAATAAATACTCATCTTAAATTGTACTGGTACTAAACATAAAAAATATATATATATAATATATATATATATATATATATATATATATATATATATATATATATATATATATATATATATATATATATATATATATATATATATATAGGTTATTTGTAGATTTAAAAAAATATTATATAGATGTTTGTTTATATATATATATATATATATATATATATATATATATATATATATATATAATGCAAAAAAAATCTTAAATCTTAAAAATCAATTAAATCTTAAGACTCAACATCTTATTAAAAATATTATATTTTTCTTTTAAAAAATTGTGTACAACACAGTGGGAAAAGTACAAATAAATAAAAACAGACAAAAAAACACAAGCTTTATATCTTGTTATATCAATGCAAAAAATATATGAAAAGCTAAAATCTTAATAGTTCTAAACATAAAAAAAATCCTAACCTTCTGAAGCATAGGCGTATCATATATGTATATATATAAATGAGAAAATTGAGTATATGATAAACTGATACTCTTAAACCTTGATGTTTCTCTGTGTCTAACACACACACACATGTATCTGGTTGTGTTTGTTCCTGCAGTGAGTGAGATGCGCGTGAGGCCGATGGATCTGGCGACCGTGTCTCTGCTGAATGTGTTTAAAGGGAACAGCTGCGGAGCTCAGGGCTCGTGGCTGGTGGGCGTGGAGCAGGACGTGACTCCGACCAATGGCTGCGCAGCGCTGGGGCTCCGCCTCCCGCACACAGAGTACGAGCTCTTCCGATTGGAGCGTGACGCTGACGGCAGACTCCTGCTGTTTAACGGCCAGCGGCCCAGCGACGGCTCCAGCCCCGACCGACCCGACAGACGACCCACGTCCTACCAGACCCCGCTGGTGCAGTGCTCCGCTGGAGGTCAGAGGTCAGAGGTCAGCGCCGCGCAGCGCCTCAGCAACGGTTGCCGAGCTGGTTACCACATTGACCTGGCGACAGCTGTGCTCTGGAGTTTGGCGTTTATGGGTTTCTTGGGCTGAGAGACACAAAAACAAACAGATGTTTGTTACCCAGAATGCACTTGACGGGCGGGACGAATGAAAACTGCTGCACAAGAGGAACGCACTTTACTAGAAGCCCCGCCCTTTCACTCCTGACGGGACTTTACATCCTAAAACATGCTGCAAATGAGTTTCAAAGGGAAAAATCTCCCAAAAACAAAGATTCTGTCATTATTTATTTACTTTTAATGCAACAACAGTTCATGCTTAAAATTATCCTAATGCATTATTATTTCCTGGGGAATATATATAAATATAATTTAAATAAATAATTAATTCATCAATTATATATAATTGCTATATTTTTATTTATAATATATATAACTAAAAATAGAAAATTATGTAAATAATATAAACAATTATATTTGTTTTCTCTTAAAAAAATCATCCTAAAAAATAAAAATAAATAATGTTTATCTCATCCACAAAATTCTTATTAAAATATTTTTTTAAATAACATTTGAATTAAGAATTTTTATCTTATCCAAAATCATTTTTTTATATCTTTTAAAAAAAGTTTTTTTTTAAAACAATTATATATAGTGCTTCTATATTTTATATCTATATACATTTATATACATTATATTTATATTTACATTATATTTACATTTTTTTTATATATATATATATATATATATATATATATAATGAAAATTATGTTAATAATATAAATAAATAATATGAATAAATAAATAAATATATATATATATATATATATATATATATATATATATATATATATATATATATATATATATATATATATATATATATATTCCTGACATTTTTCCTTCAGGAGGAAATCATATATAATTGATTAATTACTTCCTGTAGTGTAATTATCACGGTTGCCCATTTTCACATATATTAATATTAATGCATATTGTGGCTGTCTATTTTAATGAACAAAGTTGGATTCATTATTTTTCATGTCAGTTTTTGCCTTTATAATTGAAGGATGAAATCCAAAGAATTTAGGATCAAATCAGATTTTTCTGAAACTGTCAAACTCCAAAAAACAGATTAAAAAAAAGTCATAAAATGTGTTGCTTTGTTTCCTTAAATCTTTGACAGAAAATGAAAAGCTTAAATGAAGAAATGATGACAGAACCTTGATTTCTGGGTGTTTTTCCCTTTATGAGTGTGATGAGGATGTTCATATAAGGAGTATTTTATACACGAGTGAGTTTGAGACGATGTGAACATTTTAGGGCTGCATGGAAGGAAAGGGAAATATTATAACTGTAGATAATCACTGCTGACTTCCACAACCTTTGGTACTTACGTTTCAAAAGTCCTGAATCACGACGTGGAAAAAATGTTTGCTGGGGAAAATTTTTTGTCTTTGATTCTTCCTGAGCCCAAGGCCTAAGATTTAGTTTTCTCTCCAAAAAAAAAAAAACTCTCCCTCACCCAAAATATTTTGTTTTTTTAAATCTCATTCCAAATAAATAATTTATGATTTTTTTACATTTTTAGATGATGATATACAAATTTTGGATATGATATATATATACATTTTTTTGATGAGAAAAATGTTTTCTGTTAAAATCTAATTTTTTGAATTCGTTTTTTTTTTTTTATGAGATAAAAAAATGTGAGAGATCCAAATTTTTAAGGGATGATTGCTAAAGGAATTTATGTACCTATTTTTGGATGAGAAATATATATATATATATAAAATCACACCTAAAGGATTATTAGGAACAGCATACTGATACTGTGTTTGACCCCCTTTCTCCTTCAGAACTGCCTTAACTCTACGTGGCATTGATTCAACAAGCTGCTGACAGCATTCTTTAGAGATGTTGGCCCATATTGATAGGATCGCATCTTGCAGTTGATGGAGATTTGTGGGATGCACATCCAGGGCACGAAGCTCCTGTTCCACCACATCCCAAAGATGCTCTATTGGGTTGAGATCTGGTGACTGTGGGGTCATTTTAGTAAAGTGAACTCATCGTCATGTTCAAGAAACTAGTCGGAGATGATTCGAGCTTTGTGACATTATCCTGCTGGAAGTAGCCATCAGAGGATGGGCACAAGGGAGGCCATGGCATTTAAACCATGCCCAATTGGCACTAAGGGACCTAAAGTGTGCCAAGAAAACATCCCCCACACCATTACACCAACACCACCAGCCTGCACAGTGGTAACAAGGCATGATGGATCCATGTTCTCATTCGGTTTACGCCAAATTCTGTCCAACTGTCCAATTTTGGTGAGCTCGTGCAAACTGTATCCTCTTTTTCCAATTTGTAGTGGAGATGAGTGGTACCCGGTGGGGTCTTCTGCTGTTGTAGCTCATCCGTCTCAAGGTTGTGTGTGTTGTGGCTTCACAAATGGTTTGCTGCATACCTCGGTTGTAACCAGTGGTTATTTCAGCCAAAGTTGCTCTTCTATCAGCTTGAATCAGTCGGCTCATTCTCCTCTAACCATTCTTAGTAAACCCTAGAAATGGTTGTACGTGGAAATCCCAGTAACTGAGCAGATTGTGAAATACTCAGACCGGCCCGTCTGGCACCAACAACCATGCCACGGTCACAATTGCTTAAATCACCTTTCTTTCCCATTCTGACATTCAGTTTGGGGTTCAGGAGATTGTCTTGACCAGGACCACACCCATAAATGCATTGAATCATCTGCCATGTGATTGGTTGATTAGAAAATTGCATTAATGAGAAATTTAACAGGTGTTCCTAGTAATCCTTTAGGTGAGTGTATATATATATATATTATGTCGTATCTAAACAGAAAACATTTTCTCATCCAAAAAAGATCACATCATATATATAATTTAAAAAATTTTGTATCATCCAAAAAAACATAAAACATGGATCTCAACAAAAAACAACTAATCCAAAAAAACTAATCAGAATCAGAATATTTTTAGATCCCATCCAAAGACATTTTTTAAATGTAAAAAAAATGTTTTTATTTCCTAAAAAAAAATTTTTTATTTAAAATCTTCTCATCTAAAAAAAAGCATTTCTTCAACAATCAACCCTTAAAAATGTGATCTCATCAATTTTTTTTCGCTCATCAAAAAAAATTAAATAAAATTGTCTCATAAAAAAATGGATCTTATATATATAAAAAAAATAAAAACATTTTTGTCATCCAAAAAAATATATATAAATCAATTTTTTACATCTCATCCTAATTTTTTTCTCTCATCAAAATAAATATATATTTTAAATAAGCGTGAGTAAGTCATCTTGAGAGCTTGAGCTCAGGAAGCATCTGTGACACTCATTGTCTTCTCTTGAGGTCGTGAATCAGGTCTTCTGTGTTTTTAGGAAGCGCTGAGATCCGAGGGAGTCATCTCTGACCCTTCAGTGATCCACGGACACTCTCTCACTCTCACAGGAATCAGAAACGGCTCTTACTTTAAAGATGTTAAGCTACACATCGAGAAACTGATTCGGATGAATGGGTCAGGATTCACCGAAGGGGCAGAATTTGATGTTTAGTTTAGTTTTCCTTGTGTGTGATGATGATGATGTACAGTGACAGTCAGTGTATGTTTCAGTCCTGAGAGCGAAACGCTTTATTCTGACACTTCATATGCACAAACACACTAGATGTTTTCATATCTTCAGATGAACTCAATCACACAGAGACAGCGTCCAAAACACTGGATCGTACAAGCAACGTGTGTTTAATCATCACATTCTCTGGAGAGGAGCAGAAGAAGAGAGTGAAAAATAAATCTATGAGACTTGAACATGATTGTCCGTCTATGAATCTGCTAAATATAAAATAATTAAACCTGTTTAGAATTTAGATTGCGGTTTGTTTTCAGTCCGCAGTTGAGCTGCGCATAAATCAATTTTACAAAAAACTTTTTGTAGCCATTTTGACAAGAAATTCATTAAAAAAATAAAAAATAAATCCCTTTTTATGCACCATTATACAATACACAATCATAAACAGCTGAATGTATCTGAACATATAAATTAAAAGGATGGATTTATTTTATTTTTTTTGTTTGAAGTCTCTTCTGCTCATCAAGGCTGCATTTATTTGATCAGAGTAAATAAAAAAACTGTAATATTGTGAAATATTATTACAATTTAAAATATCAGTGTTCTATTTAAATTCAATTTAAAGTGTAATTTATTTCTGTGATCAAAGCTGTATTTTCAGCATCATTCCTCCAGTCTTCAGTGTCACAGAATCTTCAGAAATCAGGTTTCTGTGAGGAACAAGGTTAAAAAGAACAGCATTTATTCAAAATAGTCTCTTTTTTTGTCACTTTACAGTCAATTTAATGAATTGGACACATCCTTTGCACATTAAATGTATTAACTTCTTTCAAAAATGTTTAATGTTACTGTATATGTTAAAAAAGATTTAATATTTTAAGTAAATGCTGTACTTTTTTTAGATCATGTGACACTGAAGACTGGAGGAATGATGCTGAAAATACAGCGGAGCATCACAGAAATACATTACACCTTAACACAGATTCACACAGAAAACAGTGGTTTTAAATTAGAATAATATTTCACAATTTTGCATTTTTTTCTGTATTTCTGATCAAATAAATGCAGCCTTGATGAACAGAAGAGACGTCATTAAAAATCTACCAGATCCCAAACCAAAAAATGAGGAAAATCTAATTTTAAACTCGAGCAGAAGTCCAGAGTGAATTAATTACAGAAAGCAAAACACAAAGACACACGAACATCTAGCTCTTTTTTCTCTTTTCTTTTATTTCTTCAACTTCGTCTAGTACGAGACAGTAAAGTGAACGTCTGTGTGGATAAATGCTGCTCTGAGAGAAAGCACATTAATAATATATTTAATAATAATTACAGTAATAAAACAGTCTGCGTTGGTATCGTTAGGAACAGAACGAATGAGGAAGAACGCTGTCCGAAGCTCTCCCTTCGTCTGGATGAAGATTAAAACCACATTTACACTTTCGACGGAGTTTGAGTGAAACCAAGACCCTCAGATCTCGCTGGATACAGCAGTTCATGGCTCTAACATCCATCCGTCCCCCAACAGAAAACAGAGAAGGAACCGAAACAAAGGGAGATGCTCTACAGGATGAACTTGCCGAGGAAGAACCCGATGAAGATGGCAGCGATGACCACCAGCAGCGAGGGAAGAGATCCAGCCCTGGACTCCAGACCCAGAGCAGAGCTGGAGTTACTCGTGACGTGTTCACTGCGCTGGAGCTTCCTGAGCCGCAGACCCTCGTCCTGACACACACACACACACACACACACACACACACACACACAAGTGGGTTCATCCCATAGACGTAATGGTTTTTATTCTGTAGAAACTGTATATTCTATCTCCCTACACCAACCCTACACCTAACCCTAACCCTCACAGGAAACTTTGTGCATTTTTACTTTCTCAAAAAAACTCATTCTGTATGATTTATAAGTGTTTAGAAAAATGGGGACATGGGTTATGTCCTCATAAGTCTCCCTCTCCTTGTAATACCTGTGTCATACCCATGTCATTATACAGAGTTGTGTCCTGATATGATACAAAACCATGAGCACACACACACACACACACGCACGTACACACACTCTCGCACACACGCACACTCACTCACACACACACTCTCTCTCACGCTCTCTTTCTCTCTCTCTCACACACATACACACACACTCTCTCACTCTCTCTCACACACACACACTCTCTCTCTCTCACACACACACACTCTCTCTCTCTCACACACACACACACACACTCTCTCTCACACACACACACTCTCTCTCACACACACCACCACTCACTCACACACACACACACTCACTCACACACACACACACACACACACTCACTCACTCTGTCACACACACACACTCTCTCACTCTCTCACACACACACACTCACTCACTCTGTCACACACACACACTCTCTCACTCTCTCACACACACACTCTCACACACACAAACACACACACTCTCTCACTCTCTCTCTCTCACACACTCTCTCACTCTCACACACACACACTCTCTCACTCTCTCTCTCACACACACACTCTCACACACACTCTCTCACTCACACACACTCTCTCACTCTCACTCTCTCACACACTCTCACACACACACTCTCTCTCACTCTCACACACACTCTCACTCACACACACTCTCTCTCACTCACACTCTCTCTCACTCACACACACACACACACACTCTCTCTCTCACACACACACACACACACACACACACACACACACACACACACACACCCTCGTTAGCTAACCTCGTGAGACCTCTAGACAGCAGCTCGCTGACGGTTCAGCCAAAAGCAAAGAGCTTTCAGGTCAGGTATTACTTATTTTACCCAATTAGCATTAACCAATAAAACATTTATGTTAATTTAAATTAAAGCTTTAATTAAATATAAATAATAGATGAAAAACTTTTTTTTGTTAGCTGCCGAAGCACTTAAATTACTAACCGTAAGTAATTTCTTAAGTCAATTAAACCTAATATTTAAAAATTAATTAATTTACAAAAGCATTGAGATCACAGAAAGAACTAAAGTTGCTAACTTAACAATAAATGGCTAAATAGTAATTATAATGTTTTATCAATGCTGATGAACCGAATGCAGGAAGGAAACTGTTAAAATAAGCACAGCATTAACGACGACCTTGAAATAAGAGCGCGATGTTCATCTGATAATCATGAAAGTATAGCGTTCGTTGCTTTAGCAAACTTTAGCTTCTATAGTATTTTATTCTGTGAAAATGGGAAAATTATTCTGTGCAGAAGATTTAAATTACTACTAATTAAATGTAGTAGACTAAATAAAACAAATCTTGGCTTACATGCAATTTTACGTATGCCATGCCATAGCATCATTAAACTAGCATCTAACAATGGACAAAAGGTATTTTATTTCAGTTTTTTCTAGCCTATGGTTCTCTAACCATAGATGCTACTGTAATTATTCCGCCTTGACTAAGCATTTAAAGAATTTATGGGAAGCATTTAAATCATCCTGTGAAAGCACTTAAAGAATGCAGAATCGATCGTTATAATCGAATCAAATTTAATTGTGAATCGAATCGTTCTACATTTGCAAAAATCGTTCATGAATCGAATCGGAAGCCAATGACTTGTAAATCGAATCCGAAGCCAATGACTCGTGAATCGAGTCGGAAGCCAATGACTCGTGAATCGAATCGGAAGCCAATGACTCGTGAATCGAATCCGAAGCCAATGACTCGTGAATCGAATCCGAAGCCAATGACTCGTGAATCGAATCGGAAGCCAATGACTCGTGAATCCAATCGGAAGCCAATGACTCGTGAATCCAATCGGAAGCCAATGACTCGTGAATCCAATGGGAAACCAATGACTCGTGAATCCAATGGGAAACCAATGACTCGTGAATCGAATGGGAAACCAATGACTCGTGAATCGAATCGTTCTACATTTGCAAAAATCGTTCTTGAATCGAATCGGAAGCCAATGACTTGTAAATCGAATCCGAAGCCAATGACTCGTGAATCGAGTCGGAAGCCAATGACTCGTGAATCGAATCGGAAGCCAATGACTCGTGAATCGAATCCGAAGCCAATGACTCGTGAATCGAATCCGAAGCCAATGACTCGTGAATCGAATCGGAAGCCAATGACTCGTGAATCCAATCGGAAGCCAATGACTCGTGAATCCAATCGGAAGCCAATGACTCGTGAATCCAATCGGAAGCCAATGACTCGTGAATCGAATCCGAAGCCAATGACTCGTGAATCGAATCCGAAGCCAATGACTCGTGAATCGAATCCGAAGCCAATGACTCGTGAATCGAATCGGAAGCCAATGACTCGTGAATCCAATCGGAAGCCAATGACTCGTGAATCCAATGGGAAACCAATGACTCGTGAATCGAATGGGAAACCAATGACTCGTGAATCGAATGGGAAACCAATGACTCGTGAATCGAATCGGAAGCCAATGACTCGTGAATCGAATCGGAAGCCAATGACTCGTGAATCGAACCCGAAGCCAATGACTCGTGAATCGAATCCGAAGCCAATGACTCGTGAATCGAATCCGAAGCCAATGACTCGTGAATCGAATCCGAAGCCAATGACTCGTGAATCGAATCCGAAGCCAATGACTCGTGAATCGAATCCGAAGCCAATGACTCGTGAATCGAATCCGAAGCCAATGACTCGTGAATCGAATGGAAAACCAATGACTCGTGAATCGAATCGGAAACCAA
>NC_039244.1:2280214-2337714 GCF_003368295.1 Carassius auratus
AGTAAGATAAAATAAAATAAAAACTGAACTAAAACACAGAAATGGAATAAAATGAAACCTAAATAGTAATTTTTTTAAATAAACAAATATTAATTAAAAAATAAATAAAAAAGGCATATAAAATTGCTTAATATTTAACTAAAACAAAAAGGTAAAAATGAAGCATTTTAAATTATAGACAGTATGAATACTAAATTAACAGCATATAAAAAACTATAAATTACATAAAAATAAAGTAGTATTACTATTAGTTTAAACAAAAACTTAATAAAAACAATTATTAAAAATAAAACTATAACAATAAGTATAAAAAGCTAATTCAAAACATAAAAAACTAACACTAAAAGAGCAGAATATAAAATAGTATATAATAAAATAAATATATATTTTCAAAAACATGTTTTACTCTAAAAATGCATGAATATCAAAGCCATAAATCTAAATAAGTTGTGTTCCAAATTTTAAGTGAGGTCTCAAAAACGAGCTTTCGGTAAGGTTTTGTGTGGGCGCAGTACCAAACGTTTCCACTAGATGAAATTCACTTCCCATTAATTTCATTTTTGACGACGGAAAATACAAGAGTGAGTCATTTAACCTTTTCAAATCATGTCCATGATTTATATTTTTATTTTTCAACATTTCGCGTTCACATAGCAAGTGCCAAAACCTTTATCTTAAACAAATTTCGTACAATAAATAATAAATAGACAATAAACAAATTTTATTCTGGATGCAATTAATCATCATGATTTAGCGTATTAAAATACATTTAGAAATTCCCACAAAATTCAAGATAAAGGAGCAAAATAAAGCCATAATAAGTGGCTTTTATATTTATATAATCGGATATAGTTAATATCACAAAAAAGTGAATTTTCTCCAAACATCAGCAAAACGGCAAATGTGATACTGATTTAATGATCCGTTCGATAAACAAAAGTTAATTTTTAGTGATTTACATTTTAAACAAGTTCCTGTTTAGTTTCAGCCAAAGCAGAACAGTTTTACGTCTCTGAGAAACACACAGAAGTATTTCTCCCAAGGTTTCAGTTTTAGTTCCTTGTCACCGTCGCCTTTGACTTGCTTTGGACTGAAGAGAACTGAACTGAATCACTTGAATCATCAATAAACTGACTTTAACTGATAAACCGACTGTTTTCTATTGTCCTCTTGCATTATCAGCACGTTTACACTCTGTAAAGCTGCTTTGACACAATTAGTATTGTATTAAGCGCTATAGAAATAAAGGGGATTTGAATGAATCAGCCGTTTGAACGAATCGGTTGAATGAATGACTCATGTTTCATTCATTCAAAAGATTCATTCGTCACCTTTATTGATCTGCTGCCACCTACTGGCATTTTTCAAATTTACATTTAAAGTATAATTCCCCTTCCCCCACCCCCAAATCATTTAAAATATCAGTTTTTAAAAAATATTACCTATCAAAACATTATTAATGCACTTGTAACTGCAGAATTAATTAAATTGCTTTAACAGTCTGTGTGAATGCATCTAAACGTCACTTCAGATACAAATTCTGATGCACCGCAAACACAAATTTAGTTGATACTGATTTCATTTGATTGGTAACAGTCTTATAGTGTCTCACTATTTGAATTCATTGATTAAATTTGACAAAATATGATGCAGACATTTAATTAGGCTAGACAAAAATTGGCCTTAAGGCTAAACAAAAAGCTCATAAAACTAAAGCAAACCTTGAGTGCCGTGTGTAAAAATGGCAACGCAGGGCTCTGAAACAGGAGGACGAGTGAAGTGAAAGAGGAATGTATTTAGCTCAGGGCTCCTCTTCCTGTCACCTCATTTATTTATTGGGTTACAGACCCATCAGAACATGACAAGCCTCTTCCTCTTCTGCAGCCGCTCAGGACAACATGAAAACACATTAGGGATTTGACTGGATTCAACTGCGGTTTTAAATTCTAATAGTATTGCAAAAGTTTTACTGTATTTTAAACAAATAAATGCAACCTTGGTGAGCAGAAGAAACTGTTTCAAAACTCTAAAACAAAAATGGTACCGACCACACAAAAAAAAAAAAAAAAAGTGTAAATAAATGACAAACTTTGGTACAAGGTTAAAACAGAATATTAAAATCATACAAAACTCTTCAAAAAGAGTGAATGAATTCCATCACCAAACCATTAACATGACTCACTAGGGCTTTTAAGGATGCGTTCGGTTTTCCACCGAAAAAAAGTTTCATTAAAAAAAAAAAAAAAAAAAAAAAAAAAATGCACCAGTTTTTTTTTAATTTTTTTTTTTATTAAGTTTAAAAGAACGTACAAGGAGAATAAAGCTGCTTCATTGGTCGTGTCGACATCACCTGAATATCCGAATACTTGTTTCACAACACACTCAAACCACAAACTGCTGCTTCAAACACGTTCACAAACAGAGTAGTAACAACCCAATGAGCTTTACACTAATCCCTCACATATTCAAGATTTGCACTGTTTTAAGATAACTTATAAGACTAGTTATAACACTTCGTTGATTTTTGATTAGATAACAAGCTTCTGCTAAATTACTGAATGCAAATGTTTGTAATGTAAATACATAAATAGATGTAAATAAGAACATTTAAAAGTACTACAATAAATATATAAATAAAGAGTAAACAATTACAGTCCTTAAAATAATAACTAATAAATAATGATTTAAATAAATACAAAAATATGTAAATAAGTTTATAAATAAAAATAAGATTAGATTAAAACAAATGCGAAAATAACAAATAAATGTGTTTTATTAAGAAGTAAATAACGAGTAAGATATAACTAATATAAATAAATAAATATAAAAAATAAAAACATACTTTAAAATAATATTTTAGATTGTGTCTTTACACAAGAAACTACAGAGATAGCTAATTGTAGGATGGGGAAAACTTTCACATATATTTTATAATTTTGCATATATATATATATATATATATATATATATATATATATATATATTAAATTAAATATACACACACACACAAACACACACATCTTAAGAAAATATCTGCTCTAACGTATTTGAAATAATTCCATGGTAATGTCACTTAACCTTAAATAAGGGCAGTACCATACAAACAATGATATAATAAATATACTCTTACATAATAAAGCACGGTGAAAGTAAGATGATTAAGTTAGAGATTGAATCAGATAGTAAACCAATGGTACTTTGATTTATACCACGGTAATGCGATTTTTTCACTTCTTCATGAGGTAACGTTAGTACCTTGATGGGACATGTCCAAAAATCTGTTAATTTACTTACTTACGCATCCACGTAAGCACCGAACATCTTCATTTCTATTTTACCCCGGGGAAATGATCTGGCAGTGCTAGCCAGCCTTGCAGATCAAAACTGAACCGACACCCGGTGCGCTTCGCCTCAGTGTCGCCGGAAAGCGGCGGCTCGTGTGCAGGGAACTCGCGAACAGGAGCGGCCGCCTGTCAGTAAACTCGAGCTCGGGGATCCAGCGCGGCCTGTGCTCCCTTCCCGCATTAACCCGCTTACACTTCACCGAAACACGGCGACCGTCCGCGTTCCTCACTTACCTCTGAACCTCAGGTCGTTTGGGGGATCTAGGATAAGGATCTGCTCCAGTTTGGACATGTTTTGGCCGGCGAGGTGACACTTGGTTTCGGAGAGCAGCTGTGCGCGGCGCGGTCGATCCGAAACACTTCCACTGAGTCACTGAACGCGCGGCGCGTCCCCGCAACACACGAACGCGCAGGCCTGTCCGATCGAGCTCGCGGTAAACTCAATTTATTATGTCTTTATTGGTAAACAAATCCAATCTATGCTTTAATCTCGGCCCCGTGGCTACTGTACCGAAAACATTCTTACAGTTTAACGTTTGGAGCTCTCTAAATATTTCTTGAATTACTTAATATGTGGCCAAATTTGCTTATTATAGACCAGGAGTTTTATTGTTTTAATACCAAGGACGCAAAAAAAAAAAAAAAAAAAAAAAAATACTGAGCTTAAAAGTCGCTTTGGATAAAAAATAAATAGTATCAATACATGTAAAGCTTATTTATAAAATATATAAAATATCTTATATTTCTTCACAAAATTAGATATAGGCCTATATTGAGGGACAGTGGACAGAAGTAGGGTCATAAAGATGACTGGACGCCAGGAGAAAGGTCTTCTGCTGATCAAAAATACTGAAAAAAGATGTAATATTATTAGAATCTATAATTCTCACTGTCATATTCTCTTCTTCTTCCATATGATACAGCCCTTTTTTTCATTTGCTTCTATTATCAGCTAAAAAACACAGAAATAATCATAAAAATAAAAGCATCTGATTTTTTAAATATTGCTCATTAACAGCCAAAAAAACTAATAATAAAAAAATCATAATAATTTTTATTATTTTTTATGAAAACATTTGCTTCTTTTATCAGCCAAACAAAACATATAATAATAATAATAATAATAATAATAATAATAATAATAATAAAATAATAATAATAAAATCATCTGATATTTATTAACCCTTTCATTATTTTTCATTTAATATACATTTTTTTATTAATTTAATTTAATTATTTAATATGATTATTATTATTGTTTGTTTTATTATCAGCCAAAATTATTATAATATAATAATAATTTGTAATAATATAATATTAATTATAATTTATAATAATAAAATGATGTGATAATTTTGTAAAAGAAAAATGATTTGCTTCTATTATCTTGAGAAAACCATAAAACAATATAAAAGTATATATTAATATATTATATACTTAATAATAAAAGTATATGATTATTTTTTTATATTTGCTTTTTAACAGCAAAAAAATATTGTATTTTAAATTGTTATATATTAAAATTAAAATGGAAAATCAAAAATATTAATAAAAACTATAATAATATCGTTTTTAATAATATAAAATATATAATATAATAATATAATAATATAAAAATTATAATATTCATCCAATTCTATAATAACAAATATGAACAAATGCAAAAACATACAACAAAACTACTAAAACCTTGACTTATATTATATTATTTAAATTATATTTGAAATTATTATTATTATTATGTATTAAAATGGAAAATCCAAAAAATAAAAACGAATTCAAAATATTAATTAAAAACTATTCTAGTATCTCAATACTAAAAAAAACCCTGAACATTTCTCAATAATAATAAATAAAACTAAAATTAAAATGGAAAATTAAAAAATAAATCCCCAAAGTTAATAAAAAATATATTAAAATAACCCTGAGTAATATTAAATAAATAAATAAACTCTGAGGCTATAATGAACGTGAGAAAAACACTCATTAAAATTACTAAAACGTTAAAATTACAATGAAATTTTTTTTTTTAAACAGTTCAACTTCAGTAGTATCTTCATTCTAATATAACACTGAGTGGTGAAGTGAATGATTTCTGAACCAAACCAAACTAAATTGCACAGCTGTGTTACTCTTAAAGTGGACAGTATGCAAACTACACAGTGCACAAATATACCTGAGAGACCAAACAGTGTACAACCAGATAATGCATTGTTTGTTTGTGCACACTGTCTCTTATACTGTTCCTTGTAAGCAGCTGGCAGTGTGCAGTAGGATTATCTGAACAGCAGCTTGATTTCCCATCATGCATTTGAGTGCAGTGAATGAAGTGTATTACACACAGATCCAGCAGAGGGAGACGGTCACACACTCCTCATCTCACCAAGACTCTTACCTGCTGTGTGCAGTTTGTGCAATTATATTAAAACATGCAAACATGCATCCCACAATGCACTGCGCATTAGACTTGAACTTCCATTTCCAGTGTGTCAAATGAAGCAGAAGTACCACGAATTTGACTGGTTACTTGATCGAGCTTGATCAAACTTTTTAAATAAATGTGCATCATTTTTTAGTTTAATTGCTTGATACTGGAAAAACTGATATTGCAATATTTTTATAGTTTTTCTGTGATTATTATATTGTGATAATAATATATATAATAACAAACCTCAAATAAATGGAGAGAAAATACATTTTATATAAAATGTATTATATTTAGAAAATTACACACACACACACAATCACACATAAACACACACACACGTACACACACTCACACGGACACACACACACACACACATACACACACACGCACACCTATATATATATATATATATATATATATATATATATATATATATATATATATATATATATCAAAATAAAGATTTGTTTTTTGTTGTGTTCCATCCTTGTATTTTTATAGAGATTATTATAAAAATTATTAAAATAAGAAATAAAATATAACCATGCTATTCTACTGTAAAAAAAAGTGCATTTAATAATAATTATATAATTTAATTCATAATTTCGTTATCAAAATTACAGCACAATTGTTTACATCCTAATTTTTTTCATTTTCAAACGTTAAACAATCAAGCTTTTCATTTGGTGGTTTTTCAATCAAATAAATAAACTCGTAGCACATTTACTTAATTACTTATTAAATCACAGCATTTATTATTTGATAATCGCTGTATTATTAAATCTTTTTCACTGGAGGAAGTGTTATTATGGATTATAGACTCTATGTGTTTGAGTTAAAATCATCTTAATGCTGGATGTGTTTCATCTTTTGTCTTCTCCAGATGTTCACTGATGGACTGGAGTGCTGTGGATTATTGGGATGTTTTTATCAGACTCTCATTCTGACGGCACCCATTCACTGCAGAGCATCCAAGGAAGATGTTCAGTGATATTCAGCAGTAAACAAACTCTAATCGTTTCCTCTGAACCATTAGTAAGTGAAGACTTGTCACTGAATCACCTTTATTAATATAAACTAAAAAAATGCTACAATTGTGTATCTCTGCATAGTTGATATATCTCGCAGTTCTCTGCTTTTTCTCTGAAATGCAAGTTTATATCTCTCAGTTCTTGAGTTTATACATTGCAATTGAGTTTTCACGTCTCGATTCTAAATCTATATCTTGCAATTTTGAAAAAAAGGAGATCTAATTGCAAGAAATTGTGATATAAAAAGTGCAATTGCCTTTTCTATTTTGTCATGATTAAGCTTCCATATGAAGCACAAAAAGTTATTTTGGTAAGTGATACATTTTCAATGAAACGCCTTTGAAGTTACATTTTATAAACAAAAACAATTGTGAGAGTGCATTTGACTTGACTCTAGTGTGGAAAATAAGCCTTTGGAAGCTTATTCCGCTACAGAATTTAAAATAATATAAATAAAATATGCAAAGCTACTCCATCTCACAATTCTGTCACAATGTTGATCATTCTGTGTCATAAAGAAGCTTTCATATGAAGAGTGAAGAATTGCTATTGAATCACCTTGGGGCTTCGGGTGTTGTGTGTGTGAAAGCATCTTCAGAATGAGGTTTTCTGGGTTTGGTGCGGCGGGTGAAGGTCGTGTGGAGACGGAGCGCAGCTGCGGTCTCTTCTATCTGTGTGGGAGAGACGAGAGAGGAATCTGATCGCCGGGCGGCGTGACATTCAGCTGATGCAGTCTAAACCAGAGCTGATAGAGGACCTGGGAACTGACCCTCGTGACGGGACAGCTCACACTTACACTGACTTTTACTGTCTTTTAAATTTGAATCATTCACTTTTAATGTCCTTTACTTTTTATTTGGATTATTTTAAGCTTTAGCATCTACGCCTACTTTTTAATGTCCTTTAGTTTCTTCTTCTGTGTCTTTTACCTGTAAGTCTTAAAACTTTTTTCGCCCTTTTTTTAAGTGGTTTAGCATCTTTTTTTACGTTAACATTTTAATGTTCTTTTTAGTCTTTCATTTTCTGCATCTTTTAGTTTTTTTCTTTCACTTTCATGTCATTTTGTTTTTGTTTTTCACTTTCAGCGTTTTTTTCCTTTTTTTGTCTTTTACTTTTACTTTGTCTTACACTTTTGAATCTTTTACTGTTAGCATATTTTGTTCATTTTAAAGTCCTTTACTTTTTAATTGTTCTCTTTCTTTTTTCTTTTTTGTTTTTTTTTCTTTTTTTACTTCCAGCATTTTTTATTTTATTTTTTTATTTTTTGCTTTCAGTGTCTTTTACTGTTTTTTTTTTTTTTATCTCTTTAAGTTTTTTTTTCTTTCACTTTCAGTGTCTTTTTTCAAGCTTTAAGTTTTGGTATCTTTTATTTTAACACCTACTCTCTAATAACCCTTTAGTTTCTACTTTTTTATGTCTTTTACTTTTTAAACATCTTTTTACAACATTTATTTTCCTTTTAATCTCTTTTAAATTCAATCTTTTAAACTTTTACTTTACTTTTTTTCCCCCTCTTTTTCTTTCAGCTCCTTACTTTTTTATACTTTTGTCCATTACTTCTTTATCTTTGAGGACCCGGTGAGGATGGACAGAGTTGTTTGTGATATATCAAACCCTCAGTATTTAACTGTGATGTAATGCAGAAAGCTGCTATGAAACCGTCGCATCATTGTAGTGAGTTCTGCAGTAAATCAGAAGAGTTTATTCTGATGCCAGTTACGTGCAGGTTTACACTCGCTTGGAGGGTTTTATGGGTAATGCACACTGCATCAGGTGTAGATGACTGCGGTTTGTCGTCGGAGGCCTGTATGGTGCCGGTTTCCCAGAGGGCCGCAGTGATAGGGATTTCCTGAGCACTCATTAGTGAGCTGTTGATGGAGAACGAGGTTAATGATGGATCTGCAGCTGTGAACCAGCTCCAGCAGAGTCACTCCAGCTGCCCTCACCGTCTGGACGCGGTCAGTTACACCATCACAGCTTCATTAATATTCACACACCAGTGTTTGTGTGAGTAAAGAGTGCTTCCCATTGTTTACTATTCAACCCAGCAACAAGGTCCTTCAGCTGAGCTCAGAACAGCAAGATAACAGGCCTTTTTATTTTATTTTGTAGTGCACTGAAGACGTTTTCCGTCTCCCCAAATAACCTCAGTGAGTTATGACCCTTTTAGTTTTAGACTAGACTACTGAAACATCTTAAGCGTCGGGGTCAGATGACCCTCCAGATCTCCTGAGTTCACACTCTGCTTTTGTACTTTAGTGTTTTATTGGTGGTTATGATCTTTAATGTATCTCTCATTCCTCCACCCAGAGGTATCGGGCTGCTTCTTATCTGCGTGTGAGGCGTTCTCTATCTTTATTATGAGAACATGAGGAACAGACAGCTGTCCAGTTAGAGATCAGCCGTACAAACGCCCACCAGCCCTCTGAAGGCCACCACGCAGGACCAATGCCTGACAGTATTAAACACACGCGTGCCTTGGAATGAAACCACGCCATCCTGGTTTGGTCTGGATGGAGGAGGAATGGCTCCCCGACTGAAACTGGTGGTTTTTACTCCATTTCTAGAGTTTTGGCTGCTTTGGTTTGCTCAGTTCTGGACGCTTGACTGATTGCACAGATGCTATTGGACGAGAGCTGAACTGGATGATGACATCATCATGACAAAATGACTTCTTGAAAACTATTTTCCTGTTTAACACTGTAAAGCTGCTTTGACACAATCAGTATTGTATAAAGCGCTTTACAAATACAATTGACTCGACTTGAAGAGTACTGAAGGGGAACGGGGCTGATATCGCAGGCGGAGAGATTTAGGATGCTATAACTGAAAATAATAGATTTTAAACAGACCTTTATCACAAAATAGAAGAAATGCGTGATAAAAGTCTATTATTTTCAGAATTTATTTTCAAAAGTAAAAAAACAACAACAACAACTGTAAGCCTGGTTTGGAGATGGATAGATTGATTATCTAAAAACAATATATAGATTTTGAGAATGCATAAACACACACACACATATATAAACAAATATAAAAAGCTTATTTATATATAAAATTTTCTAAAAACAATAAAAAAATTTATACTTTTATATATATATATATATATATATATATATATATATATATATATATATATATATATATATATATATATAGTTTTTTTTTCTTTTATTGTGCATGGATATGGATATTAATGTTAATAGGATTTTAATGTAAATCTAAGTTCTAAATAGAATTTTCCTAATTTCCAAGATGCTTCTCCAGAGAAAAAGTGCATCTAATCAAAATCTCTAATATTTCTTATCAAATGCAATCCACATTTCCTTTATAGCTCCTACTGTATGGACTTTATCGAGAGATGGATTTTTTTTATTTTTTGACACTGTGGAAGCCTCTCCATCTCCATTCAGTCTCCTGATCTGAGAAAGAGTCAAGCACAGGTCATGAAATGACAAACCCAGAGCCGCCACGCGTGCTTTAATGCGCTCGCTCTGCATCCGAAGGCCATTTCCTGCGAGGCGCGTTCGCGGCACACACTTGACTCGAGCGCGTCTCCGCGCGTCACTGACAGGAAGCCTGATAGAGACTCTCGCGTCCTCGTCCGCGCTCAGACGCACAATGGAAGGATGCGCGCGTTACTGCAGCTCCGCAGCTCACGATGACGGACAGCTGAAAGCTCATTTCTGCTCAAATAAACACTTGGACAAATCAGATTTTCGCCTCAGTTTGAAAGTCACACATTTATTCTTAAAGATATATCAAGCGCGCATTTGAATATTGTTTTCAAGAGTCATTTATTAGAAACTTTTTTTTTTTTTTTTACGGAGAAATACTCAAACAGTATTTTCTTACCCATAACAAAAAAAGTCCAATAATCTCTGTTTCATTTATAAATTCGATGAATCAGTTTTTAACTAAAGCTGGTAACACTTCTGGTAGCAAAACTCACCATAAATGCTGACAAAAGTTTACAGACCTTCATTTCACTTGTTTTCATTTACATTTATGCATTTGACAGACACTTTTCATTCAAAGTTACTTACAAAAATGGTAATTCAAGCAGTTTTAATAATATAATTCTACTTTTTCTAGTTTTTTTTACCAATTATGTTGGTTTTATGCATATATATATATATATATTATTAATATGTATATAGTTCCAGTTATGTTTTTATGTTTATTCCAGAGATTTTTATTTATTTATTATTTTCAATTATTTTCTAATCTATTTTCCATAATGAAAATGTATTTTATGTGCAATTTATTTATTAATTAATTTATTTTTGGAGCTGTATTATGGTGAAAATGGTGCATCTGGACATAAAACAACAACAGGGTTAACTAAAACTGAAACGAATATATATCTAATAAAAATAGTTATTTGAAATAAAGATATATGCTATCTAAAAAAAAAAAAAAATCTGCTAGTTCTCAAAAAAACATTTCTCATTTACCTTGACGTACTAAAATAACCACACTGAAATAAAATGTATAAAAAAAGAAACATAAAATAACAAAAACTACTAAAAATGACAAAAACACTCGTCAAACTTACTAAAACTTTACCTTAAGTTAAAACGAAAACATAAAATAAAAATAAAAACAGATTTGCAATATTAATAAAAACTATAATAATATCTCATTCATGATTTGAAGAATCATTCACGTCAAACGCTGATCTTTAACTCTCGTGTTAAAGCTCCTTCTAGACATCATTGACTTCATACATCAGAATGCCATTAAGGGAAGATTCAACTAATGCACTGCAACATTTGCCCCGAGTTTACACATAAAAGAGCTGACGTCAGCGTCCTGTAATGAAAAGGCCATGGCGCCCACCTGAAGCCCAATATTCCTTCACTTCTGCTGAATCAAAACACCAGGATAGGCTTTCATGCAGGACCGGCACGCTGGCTGACCTCATGACGTGAAGAGCGAGAGCCTTTGTGCTCTCCAACCGGACGGAAATTTGATTAGTAACCTTGAGAACGTGACAAAGAGTTCACAATAGTCCTCATAATCAGAGATGACGGCTAAACGTGCATCAGAGATAAGACACATAGAGCTCGAAACAGTGGCGAGGTCATCACAGATCCACTGAAACCATTAGTGCTGCTTTAAATGGTGCATGTGTTTGTGGCATTGCTTTGGAAGAAATATCACATGCAGTCTGTGACATTATGTTTTTGCACATTTAATAACAGGGTCTCTGCAGGTCTTCAAAGTCATAATTCCTCAAATTAAGGCCTTAAAAAATCGTAGAAAGCAGAAAGTCGTAGCATTGAACTGCAAGAAATGTGCATCGTTTATTATAATTGTGTCTTGTTTTCAGGTTTCTTAATAAGTATCTTAAATCAAAATGCATTTACTGGAGATGCAAAAAAATAGAAGCTGGTTTGTCTTCTGAGAAATCGGGCTAAATTAAGCCCTGAGTTTAGGATTAAAACAAGAAAAAAAATTTTGTTAATGAGATATTAAACTTGTTTTATTAAAAATACAGATGCACGCAGAACATCACTTCTGTGGTAAGAAGCTACACTAAAAGTTATGCATTTTTTGGCTTGATTTGGTAGAATTATTACACAAAACCTGTGATGATTGAATTATTTTTTGTGTGTGATTTCTTTAATTAAAAAAATGAATTCCTGACAGATCATGGCATGAGCAGCAGCAAAAAGGACACTTTTTAGCCAAATATGTTGCTTTAAATGTTTAATATGTATGCAGACTTCATAAAAGAAAAAAGATAATTGTGACTTTTTTTATTTCACAACTTTTATGCTGGAAAAAAGTCAAAATTGCAAGATATAAACTCTTTTCTCAGTTTATTTCTCACATTTCTATGGAAGGCCGTTTCTACCTGAGAATAACAGAATATAAAAAGTACTTGTGACTGTTTTATAAACTTGCTTTTCGGAGAAGAAATTCAGATGTGAGTGTTGAACTTTATATACACTTATATATCTATATACACTTAGTTTATTTCTTGCAATTCTGACTTACGTTTGTGAAACAGAAATAGTCAGAGTTGGTAGAAATATTCCACACATGATCTGTGATGTTGTTTTTCTCACCTTCACATATTTTCCTGCAGATCATGCTATAAACAGTACTTTAGATGTTGCATATGCATCGTTTTTGGTAGAAATATTACTCAAAATGTGCCGTTCTCCTCATGTTTTCCTCTTGTTTTCCTCCTGCCGCTCACCAGACATGATATCTTTGCATCTTAAATGCACTTTTCAGCATGATTTTGTGGCTTTGTTAAGGTGTTGGCGCGGTGCTCGAGTGACTTAGGGTTTAAAAACCGTGCTCCGTAATGCGATAAAGCCCCGGAATAAGAGGAAACAGCTCTGCAGACGCCAATGTGATGACATCTGTGACGAGGCGTTTGATGTCACCCGCTCCACGGCGTCCGCAACAGGAATGTGCTATTGAGGAAAGAAATCAAACAATGTACGGATCGTTTGCTTCCTTCGGAGCTGCAGCTTGAGTCCATTATTGATGTCATCTTGATCCAATTTGATGTATTTCAGAGGGTTCGCCCAAAGAAAGGGCCTATCCGGAGCAAAGCGGGGTCATTTTTCTCAGCAGTTTTCCACTAAAGCTAAGTTAACAAAGCTGTCTGATGCATGCATTTCAGTGCAACAAAATCAATTTAGATGCTCAGTGTTCAGCTCACTTTCTCCTCCTAGAAAACTTTTTGACCTGAACTCGTAAAACTAAAGATGCATTCTTTTCCACCAATGCATCTTTGTGGCAAAAGAAGGTCCTTCAGATTATAAAGAGATGGTCTTTGTCTGAAAGGTTCTTCTGTTTATGGCATCGCTGCATGTGAAGAACCTTTATGCACCTTTAGTTTCCTTCAGTTTGGTCTTTAAACTCTCTTTACTTGATCCTGAAAAGGTCTTTAAAAGGTCTTAAATTGATCTTCATCAAACCTGTGGAAACCCTGATTTAAACAGACGTCTGTCCTTTAAATGCTGTCTGTGTTCTGAAATATTTCACCTAATCTGTGACGTCGTCTCAGTTTGCCACAGTTTTCTTCCCTTTAAATGTTGCATATGATTTTAGGGCTTGATTTGGCAGGAGTATTAACAAATGTCAGAAGAATATTACACAACATCTGTGCAGTGGCCCGTCTGGTAATACTTCTCAGCATTTCTACCTGATGCATGTTTTTTTTATTTTTTCATCTAGATGCTCCGTGCATCTCTTTTAAAACTCGACCTTCATGCAACTTCTCCCAAATGAATCCCAAATCCTCCGAATCTCATTGTAAGACTAAACAGAAACAGGTTGTACTCGCGGCTGATAAATCTAACACTAATGCGTCTCCTGAGATCTCGGCCCTGACTCCTGTGGATGGGTTGGGTTGCATTATAAACTGGTTACCAATTTGTTTTCTAAATTAAAATCCATTTACCTCCACCCTCGCTCGCCCCGAGACCCCGTCTTAATGCTTTAAATCTAATAGAGTTTTTTGGCCGATTCGTGCATGCTTTGATCCTCCCGAGCGCCGCTGAGGTAATGCTGCGATCACTGCCATGTTGCATCGCTCGATGACATGCATCAGGAGAAGAGAGGTCAGGGCTGGTTAAAGCGTCAGTCTTCATCGAGTCTGGCAGGACTCAACTCTGTGCCGCTTTAGATGCAGTTACTGAGGTGAAGGGGGAAAGTGCAGCCTGGTCACAGATGCAATGGGATATTTCTTGCCATTTGAGGAGAACATCACAGAGAGCATGACTTGAGCTCTTTGTTCTCTGATATATATCTACATACAGTATAAGTGACAAATGGTTTAGATTTAATGTGCAATAAATGTACCCTGAAAAAAAAAAACCCTCTGCTTTAATTTTACAGACTAATCCATAAACACTAAAATAGAACCCCATGCAATACAAAATTAAAAATACACGTAAAACACATGTAAAATTAAATAATAATAATAATACATTCATAAAAATCTCTAATTTCTTGAGTTTATATCTTAAAGATAATTTAAAAAATACATACAAAAATACTTAATAATAGTACAGTACTTTTAAGTATTATTTTTTAGTGTAAACATATTTTTTGTAATTAGAAACACACAATATTTTTTATAAATTATTTAAAATAAATTAAAATATATTATTTTATGTCAGCCTAATATCACACCTCTGTTGATTATTTATTTATTTATTTATTTATTTATTTAGCAAAGTCCTTTTTGTGTGTGTATTTTGTAAATTTATTTATTTATTGTTTTATTTGCAAAGATGTTTGGAAATCTGTTTCTTAAAGACACACACTAAAGTGAAACATAAATTATAAAAAAAATTTTTTAATAATCTTAAATGTTTTTTCTGAAACCTATAAAGACTTTAGCACATATATTTCATATATAAATATATATATATATATATATATATATATATATATATATATATATATATATATATATATATATATATATATATATATATATATATATATATATATATATATATACACACACACACATAAAATTAGTGTAAAATTTCACAAATAATTTGAAACAATCGGGCAAGGAATGCATTGAATTAACCATGAAATTTTAAAGCAGAAAAACTTAAATAGTATTCTCTTGAAAAACCTGCTCAAAGTACTTTGGTCATTTCACTCGACTGTGGTTTAATGTTGAACAGGGAAACACTGACAGGACGTGAAACAGCCAGAAGCTCAGAACTGAGCATCAAGAGCCGCACAAACCAGGAAACAAGTGTTTTTACAAGCTTTTCCGGATTTCAGATACAATAGCTGTCATCAGCCGGCACTTTCAATAAGAGTTTCATCTGGACGAGAGCCAGATCTTTGACAGGAAGTCACATTACGACAGGCTTTTAGAGCTCGAAATAGAGGACTGCTAATTTAAGACACTAAAAAAAGAAAGAAAGAAAAGTAATTGTGTTGTTTATAATGTTAATCAGTTACAGCATGCTATACATCCTATCAAACTATTTAAAAAAATAAGAAAAAAGTCTAATTCTTTTGTAACTATTAAATTAGTTTTTATAATCTCATATTTTGTTCATTTTTCAGTATTTTTTTTCTTCTTAAAATAGCAATAATATATTAAGAGTTCAAAATGCTTATTGACTATTTAAATAAACAGAAAACGCCCCACCCCCAAAAAATAAAAATAAAAATAAAAATAAAAATAAAAATAAAAATAAAAATAAAAATAAATAAATAAATAAATAATAATAAAATAAAATTGAAAAAGAGAGAATGAGAGAAATGACAACTAGGATCTAAAGTTATGATTATATACTAAATATAAATGTATTTTATTTATTTAAAAAATAATAATTATTATTTTATATATATATATATATATATATATATATATATATATATATATATATATATACTATATATTTAAAAAATAGATTATATTGTATATATATAGAGAGAGAGAGTGAGAATATTATATATGTATTTAAATTATTTTTTATATATTTGTTTATTATGTATTTATTTAATTTGACATTATATTATGAAAAAAAAAATATTAAAATGTATTTAAATGATTTATACAGAGAGAGTTAAACATGCATTTTAAATGCATCATAGATGTTCATGATGCAAAGGCTGTTGTATGATTATCCTTCACAAGTGAGTCATAATACAGAATCCTGATGTTTACATGCACTTGTTCATTTATGCCATTAATTATTCCATTCAGACGGTCAACTGAATCTCTTCTTCTGAAGCTGGACAGCAGACTCTCACACTGGCTCTGGTTAAAGTGACAGTGGAAACAGAAGCATCAGCTCACACCCTGAAGAATGAATTCCTTCCTCTGGCTCTTAACACCTGCTGCTGGGAGTCACTGGGGGCCCGAGTGGGAATGAGGCAGGAACACCTGGGTGGCCCTGAGACACAGCTGCTGTGAAGAACACAGAACACACACTGAGCTCCTCTGCAGCGTAATCTGCTAAAGCCTGTTATCAAAACTCCTGCGTACAGTCACCAAATGTTAGCCACTTCACTAATTAGTCCATAAACCAAGCCATTAATCATGCTTCTCACATGCACAGTGCAATTATTGCCGATTGTCTAGTGCAGTTTCTGAAAAAAAAAATGAATATGTCATTTCTGATTGTAATTGTTCTTTTTTTACACAACATTCCATGGAAAAAAATGTTACTTTTGAATTTGTCTGAACGTTCTGAAACAAGTAACATTTAAAAAACAACAACAACAACGTTCCAAGTGGAACTTTAGAGATAAACATCATTCCACCAATAATGTTTTTGTCATTCAAAAAATCTAAAGATCAGATAACTTTGAATTGAATAGTATTTGTCCATAACTTTTCCAGAAAGCTCTGAGAATGTTTTCTGTGCGCTGGGATGTTATGGTAAAAAAGTTTTTTTTTTTTTTTACTTCTTTGCATACATGCAAGTTCATGCATTTCCACCAAAAACAACAGTTAGCTGTAGCTTTAGGTTTTCTGTTATCAGTACTAATTAGCCTATATTAATTTATCAAGCATGCTGCTCACAGGTGTGGGTGCTTAGAAAAAGCATCATTTTATTTTCATGGAACTGCATGATATTACCACAAAAAGCATTGTTTTTTTTCCCCAAGTTTTCTAATTGCCTACCCATTTCGAAGAGCTTTCTTTGTCTCCAGATTGATTCTGGTTGATGTTGTGGAGTATTCTGAAGTGTTTCACACTCGTTCACCTCTGAAAATAGCTGCTTATCAGCCGCTGATCTGCTGCAGCGCCGGTGGGGGAAGCCCGAGATGCCCAGCTCAAACTCCAGACAAATCTGCCATCTGGAAGTCTGTCACGAATACCAGCATGTGTGGACGAAGCTCAGGCGCTGAACCCAGCAGTTCACACCCGCCTCGAGCCCTTATCGCCAGCATCATCCCCTCCATCAGACACGGAGCACGAGAGGTGGGGGCGCTTTTGTTCCTTCATTGGCTTTCATTGATTCATCCTTGAGCTGCGGCTGGATGATGATGATGATGATGATGATGATGAGTGGAGGGGAATTTTCCCAGTTCAGAGAAAGGCTGAATGCTCTCGTCTCGCTGTCTAAATAGGGAGCTCCCTTCATAGGCAGCACACTGACTCTAACAAAGACACAAATTGACAGTGATACATCTGCAAACAGAAATGCACAGCACACACAAATATCTAAAATAACAGTCATTTATTATTTGATTGAGAACTATTTTTATTAATACTGCATGCTCAGTGTTAAGTTATTATATCTCTAGTCAACCTTTCTTATGCTAACGTTAACTAAAGAAATCAATTAAATTAAATTAAAAATCCAAAATTAAAATCATTACTCAAAACAAAATGTTAACTGAAAAACAAATATATAAAAAATATATATTTTATAGTTTTAATTTAGCTTTAAATTCTCAAAGTACTAAACTAAATACAAATAAAATTATTTTAAAAAATTATAATAATTATAAAAATAATTCGTTTTCATTACTAAATAGTACTAATAGTACTTAACTAAATAAAATAAAAATAATAAATAAAAAAGTTTTTACTTATAAAAATAATTTGTTTCCATTTAGCTTTAAGTACTCAAAGTACTAAACTAAATATAATTAAAGTAATAAATAAAACAATTCAAAAAACTTATTTAGATTTTCATTTTTTAATTATAAAAATGAAAAACAAACAAAACAGTATATGGACATTAAAAAAAACTGAAATAAAAATCACTAAAACAGAAAAACGTATCAAAATATTAACAATACCAATGTTTATCAACATCAACCATGTTCAAAAATCATTGATGCTAAACAAAAAAACCTTTCTTGATTTGTTTTTGATTTTTTTGTTTTTTTGATAATCCTCTACTTTTTCCTCTTCGGCCATCTTGGATTTTTTTCAGCATCTTAGTATCTTAGTAAATGATCTTATCTTACATTTTGGAACAAGCTTCCGAAAATTCTTTTTTTCAGAACAACCTGGCAACCGCATAGCGATCATGATCCCAGTGTGTGGAGAAGCTCAGAAGCTCCTGATCCTCTGTCTGAAGGCCTAAGCCCCCGTCAGCTCGAGTCAGCCGTGTTAATCTGTAGACTCTCTCTCTCTCTCAGTGTGATAGCGAGGATCATTTCTCCTGCAGGTCTGAACAGGACCGTGTAGAGCCGAGAGAGAGAGAGAGAGAGACATTCCTCCGGTTATCTGCTCTGAGCGGGAGCTTTATCTGCTCTCCGTCTGAATCTCTGAGCTTCTGTTGTGCTGTTTACAAAGACAATCTTATTTATATTGAAAAGAAATATAGCCGAGTAGATTTTTTTCAGGTTTCTTTGATGAATAGAAAGTTCGGATCAGCATTAATCTGAAATAGAAACCTGTTGTAACATTATAAATGTCTTTATCATCACTTTTGCTCAATTTAAAGCATCCTTGCGAAATAAAAGCAAAGAATATAAACTAACTAAAAAACATTATACTGACACCAAGCTTTTGTTGTTTCAAAAGCGTTTTATTTCAGATAAACGCTGATCTTTTACTGGTAGTGTAGATATTTCATATTGAGTGGAAGGACTCTTAATTTATAAAAAAAGAAAGTCATTATCCGTGGATTATAATTCCCATCATTCCCGTTCAAATTCATATTCAGCTTCCTGTCCAAATCAGTTCAAAACACACATTCAATTCTGGTGTTAAAACCTGCTACGATTTCACAAGCGTTAGCAGAAAATCACATCGTGATGGATGCTGTAAGTGCACTGTTTTGTGACCTTTGACCTGGACATCTAACCCTTACCAGATTCTCTCTCTCTATCTATATCTGTGTACACTTGGATCTCATCATCTGAGAGATTCGGATGTCTGACGAGGATGGACCATAAACAACATCCTCAACATGTATGAAGCAAAATAATGTAGTAACATATGAAATAAGAATTTATTTATTTGTTTATCTCTCAATCTCAATAATGCATTGCATTATATGTCTGGATCATTTCAATCTCATATTATTACTGGATATTTTGATAATTTTATGTCAGTATATGGTTGTAAAGATCTCATTGATTTACGTTATGAGCATCAGAATTCATATTTTCTTTGACCATATAAATATCAGCCTCTCAGGATTATTCTGATAATAAGCAACCACTTAACAACAACTTTATTTATTTATTTATTTACAATGTGCTTAATTTTCAAAATAATGTCAATGGACGAAAAAAAAAAAAAAATTATCTTTCAGACATAAATGATTCCTCAAAGGTTTTTAAACAATATTTATTTATTTATTTGTTTGTTTGTTTGTTTGTTTGTTTATTTATTTATTTTCATTTGGTAATAAGCAACCTAATGATGGCTTAATTTATTTGTTTGTTCAAAATGTACTTATTTATCATAATTTTGATAATAATGTCAATGTAAACAAAAGTAAAAAAGAATTAGCTGAGTTTTCTCTCAGATCTCAATACTCATCAAATAATTACACTTGTTTCAACACTTAATTAATGAATTAATTTTAAATATGCTTAATTTTTTATAATAGTTTAAATTAAAAAAATCTAGAAATAGGCCTGATTTTCTTTGAGTAAAATTAAATTTAGAATTTATTTATTTACTGTGAACATGCTTCATTTGAATAATTTCATAACAATGTCAGGAAAAAAAATCGGACTATTTCTCTCTATGCAAAACGTAATTTCTTCTTTCTTTCAGACATCAATGCTTCATTCATAATATCATTATTATTTGTCATTTATTTTCTATGCTGTTGTTATTGTTGCTATTGATTTTTGGCAATAAACCACCACCTACAGTAGCATCCAGCCAGATTGCATTAGCAGGTTTGATCCCCAGGCGTATGCGTTTGTTGAGATCAGAGTAACGTCAGGGATGTTTGTCAGAAACAGAGCAGCGCTGCGGTGGATGTGAGGCCTCACCTGTGTGTTTTCTGTTCTGTGTGTCTGACACCTGAAGCTGCGGCCGTTCACCCTCATCGGTGTCACGGGACGATCTGCTGAGCTGTTTTGCACAATGCCGCCGCACACCTGCAGGGCTGGAGGTCGGGGGTCCGGGGGCGTGTCCTGCTCACCTGTCACTCACCTGCTGCCTTTGATTCCAGCCAACGCTTCCAACGCTTCCTGTGCAGCTTAACATTCCTGCGCGAGGCCCTCCGTCAGCAGACGGTAAAGACAAGCGTTCGCTCCAGGGCAGCGGGACTCTCTGGAGATTAGCCCTGCTTTCTCTAATGCTCATGCTGAGAGCTGCTTCACTTGTGTTTCTGTGCCTTTGTGGTTTTGAACTTGTGCACAAAACTGTGTTACTAGTCCTGCACTGTTTGTGCTCTGGATGTCAGTGATTCCTCTCTTCACTTTTTTTATCTTTTCACTTTTGGTAACAAGCAGCCACTTAACTTTGGTTTTATTTTGTTGTGTTTTAGACTTCAGTGATTCTCCAAATGATGTTTATTTATTTATTTTTACTTTTGGCAATAAGCTGCCACCTAAGAATCATTATTATATGTTTATTTTATTTTATTTAGTTTTTTTATTGTATTTTATTTTAGATATAAGTGATTCTTCAAGTTTATTATTTATTTATTTTTATTATTATTTTACTTTTGGTAACAAGCTGCAACCTAACAACCATTATTTTTTTATTTTTTATTTTTATTTTTATTTTTATTTTTATTTTTATTTTTATTTTTATTTTTATTTTTATTTTTATTTTTATTTTTATTTTTATTTTAGACAAGTGATTCAACATTCTGTTTGTTTGTTTGTTTGTGTGTTTTATTTTCCTTTCGGCAACAAGCAACCACCTAACAACAAATTATTATTATTATTATTATTATTATTATTATTATTATTATTATTATTATTATTATTATTATTTTACTTTAGGTAATGAGCAACCACCTAGGAACCTTTATTTACATATACGTTTATTTATTGTAAACATGCTTATTTTTCATAATTTTGATAATAATGTCAATGCATCAGAAAACAACAACAACAACAACGAATCTAAAAACAGGCTTAATTTCTAAATAATTTTGGGGCTTTGTAATAATAACAGTGATGCTCGGTTAATCAACCCCTTCTAAAGAATTTGATGGGAAATGTTGGGATCTCATTTGTGATTTTCCTTTATATTTGCTGAAGCCTCAGGAATCTGCTGGAGTCTGGAGCGTCAGATGTTTTCTCGAGCGTCTGAACCACAGCATGTTCTCAGACAGAGATACAGCCTTCATCAAGGTCAGCAGCTACAAACACATCCAGCTCTCACATGACCAAACCATCACAAGCCCTAGATACATCAGTATCAGTAAAAATACAACTCTACAGACGCTCTCATACGTGTAGTTCACATAATCTTAAATTAGCAGATATGACACTAAATTTATCATCCTTTATAGGGGTCAACAGACAGGGGTATGTTAAATAATAATTTTTCCTGGGTTGAAATATGTAAAAAAAAAATAATAATAATAATTAATTAAAACATTAACATTAATATAATTTAAATAAATAAATAAATGTTTTATTTTCGTTATTTATTTAGTTATTTATTTAAATAAGTGTTTATGTAAAATGAAAAGTAAGTAAAAAGTCTACTTATTTTTCATGAAAATAATGACAGATTGGCAAAAAAATCCTATATATATATTATTATTATATATTATTATTTTTATTTTTTTTATTTTTTTGTAACTAAATTAGCATATATGAAACCAAACTGTATCAGTTATAAGGTTCAGAGTCTGTTAAATACTCTTTTTGTGTGTAAAATTTTTTTTTACAGATGTAAAATATTTAAACACCTTAAAGTAATTAAAATATTTATATATTTATTTGTTTAAATTAGTGTTTTTGTATTATGGTTAAATAAATATAAACTTTATTCTTTATTTATTTTTTATGAAAGTAATGCCACATTGCAAAAAAAATAAAAAATCCTAATTTTTTTATTTTTTTCTTCTTTTTTCCCCTTTTTTTGTATTTCTTATTTCTTTCTTTTGACGAAAAAATTGATAAATCTTCAGTTGCTGGAACAAAGTTGAATGACAGATCACTAGACTGTGATTGTGTATTCGGAAGTGAAAAACCAAACCCGTTTAATTAGATGAAGATGTCTTACTTTGCCCACAGTGCATTCAACACACAAACTCAACTGTGAAGATCCGTTCTTTTACAGTCTGTTGTTTCTCTTCCTTGTCCTTCTCTTGACTCTCTCCTCTCTCTTCACGATTAATGAGGCGAAACATCAATGAAGGAAAATCTCCCGCAGCTGCGCTGAAGGCTTCGCTGGAGGTGCGACAGGTAATAATACAGCAGGTTTAGTCATTATAACAATGCAAAATCTGTTTTCTCTTATTTCTGTGACATCACCAGAGTGAGTTATTTTGGGTTTAGTATTTCGTAAATACTGCGCATTATCATCTGTTTACATGGAACTTGAAATGGAAACGATGACAAAAGTAGCAACAGAAGCTGTTTTTTGTGTGTACGCAGCTGATTTTTTGTTCTCTGTCTGTTATAAATAGCTTCATAACGTATATCAGCGTGAGTTTGTTGATGAAAGAGGCTTCAGGAATGATAAACACGAGAGAAGTGTTGTGTCTACTGATGGCCAGCAATGATCTTACCTGACAACACAACCTACACTCATCACAATCCCTGCTTTAACAGCAAAAACTAGAGGAATATTGAATAAAACAAATTATAATAATGAGTGCTTTAACAGGAAAGAAAATAAAACAGTGTTAATTTTTTTTATTCTCAAAATTACCAAAAAGGTAAAACATTTGGTGACATTTATTTATTTTATTTTATTTTATTTTATTTTATTTTTAATTTAATTTAATTTAATTTAATTTAATTTAATTTAATTTAATTTAATTTAATTTAATTTAATTTAATTTAATTTAATTTAATTTAAAATGCATTATGGTAAATAAAAATACTTAAAAAATAAACATTTACATTAAAAAAATAACAAAATGCATTTACAAAACTCTAAAATATAAGCCTAATTTTCTTCACCTATAACTATATTATTGATGTGTGCAAACAGACAATAAAATACTCTTAATTTTATTCCACAAATTAAAAAGTAAAAAATCTGTACACACAAAAAAGTTAATAGCATTTGATTGATTGTAAATGTGGGGAAAATACTCACATTTCATAAAAATAAAGTCAAAATGCACATTTTTTTGCTTTAATTCTTTATACTGTACATAAATTCATAAATAATGTGCGCTTTCACAGCAAAGACAATAAAATTAGCTTAATTTTATATTTGGACATATTGAATTATTATCTCAACATATATTTCTATTTATTCATACATTTAAAGAAACAATAATATTGTCATTATTTTTATCCAAAATTTTTATACGGTCTTGCATTCATTATCATCATAATAATAACTAAGTAAGAATATGTGGAGTAAGTGGTGTTTTGGTGGAAGTGTTGTTTACATACGTTTTTAACTAATGATATAATATGAGTAACCGTCTTTCAGACAAACCACTGTGTGCTTCAGATCATCTCTTTACCATAATCTCATTTTATCAGTCAGTGAGACAAAACACGACAGCGTCTCGCTCGTCTTCACGCCTGACAGCAGAACCAGAAAGAGCTCGAAATGATGAATCGACTCGACTCTGCACGCTCCATTTCCTGTTCCTCCATTTATATATATATTGTTCTATCGAGATATACATCATATATCACGGTATGAGATATTTAGCTATTTTCATTTTATTATTCTTATTAAAAAACTAAGAAGCACATTCGAAACACAGTAGAACAGAAAGGCTACAGTAATCCAATAAACTTACAATTTCAGGCTACAGTAGTGAAGCAATACTACACAGATTGAATATTCAGGTTTATAACGAAACACAGTCTTCACTGTATGAATCAAATATGAATGGATTCTTTTAGAGATTCATTCAAAAGGGATAATTCACTCAAAAATGTTTAATAAAAAGAATGCATTTCAGTATATTGGATTTGTGTAGTCGGTCTTAAAGTGACAGTAGCCTAATTTACCTGCTGCTGTCTGTCATTAAAGGGTTACAGTTCACCCAAAAAATTAAATTACCCCATGATTTACTCACCCTCAGGGCATCCTAGACGCATATGACTTTCGTCTTTCAGACAAATACAATCAGAGTTATATCGTCCAAGCTTTATAATCCAGTGTTATTTTTCAATAGTCCAAAAGAAGTACAATAAAGCGCATCCATCCATCATAAAAGGTTTAAATATAGATATTTTTCTTAGAAAAGCACATTGATTCGCTTCAGGAGGACTTTATTCATCCCTGGAGCTGTATGGGACACTTTTTATGATGGATAGATGTGCTTTATTGGACTTCTTTTGGACTTTTTTTAAATAACACCTATTCACTGCCATTATAAAGCTTGAAGAGTCACGGCATTTTTAATATAACGCTGACTGGATTAGCTTGAAAGAAGAAAGACAAATACATCTAGGATGTCTTGAGGGTGAGTAAATCATGGGGTAATTTAAATTTTTGGGGTGAACTATCCCTTCAATGACAGACAGAAGCAGGTAAATTAGCTGCTGTCACTTTAAGACAGACTGCAGAGATCCACTAAACTGAAACACATTCGGTTTTCACCCAACTTTTAATTTTTATTAACACATTTTTAACACAGTTAACATGTGTTTATGTGAATAATTAACACAATAAACATTTTGACAAAACTTTGTGTGTATATGACCATTCAAGCCAAACAAGACTCGAAAGAGATATGATCTGTAGAGATTTGGTTTCAGTTTAACATTTTGGTGTCTAATTGTTATCATTTGACAAATGCGACCATCGTGACACGTTTCACTCTTAATTCAGCATTTTACATCTTTTGTGCAGGGTTTTTAGCTGCTATTGAGTGAAATGTTTAGGTTTTCTCAATTAGGGTTTGTGTTGATACTGAAGATTATGAAATCATTGCCATGATTAAAATAAAGCAATTTGCCCATGAAGACAGTGATGCATGACCAGAATCAGCCATTTTTATAAACATGCATATATAATAATTCATTTTTGTGCTGTTTTTATGTGTTTTTAAATCCAGTCTTTGTCTTATGTCAGGAGGAGTTAGTGATCTGTTTTGTAGTGATATTAAAAATTATGAAATCTGTAGAGTTTTGGTTTCAGTTTGCAGCATTGTTTTTGAGTGACCACCACTGCCCATTTAACCATTGTGACATATTTCACTCTTTATTCAGCATTGTGCACTATTTAGATTAGATTAGATTAGATTTAACTTTATTGTCACTGCACATTGTAGGTACAAGGCAACGATGCACCAAAAATGCTGAATTAAGAGTGAAACGTGTCACGATGGTCGAATGGACACCAAAATGTTAAACTGAAACCAAATTTCAAGGTGTTTTTGAGTGCAGTGTTTGTCCTGAATCAATTGAAGTTATTCATTTGTTTGTGCTGATTTTGAGGATTATGAGTTTGGGTTTCAGTGTAACATTTTGGTGTCACTGCTATCATCAAACTGGTGCATTTGACATAAGCGACCCTGGAGCACAAATGTCTTATGTCGCTGGGGTCAAAATTATGGATTTTTCTTTAATGCCAAAAATCATTAGGATATTAAGTAAAGATCATGTTCAATCATGTTCCTTCTGTAAGTATTTCAAAACTTAATGCTTGATTAGTAATATGCATTGCTAAGAATTTCATTTGGACAACTTTAAAGGTGATTTTCCCAGTATTTCTTATTTTTCAGTATTTTTTTTTTGCACCCTCAGATTCCAGATTTTCAAATAGTTGTAGCTCAGCCAATCCTAACAAACCATGCATCAAAGTAAAGCTCACTTATTCAGCTTCCAGATGATGTATAAATCTCAATTTTGAGAAATTGACCCTTTACGACCAGGGTCACATGTCTGAGCAGTGTTAATTCAGTTTTAAGTGTTGTGTTGTGCACTAGCCTGTGCTGCCGTGTTGTGACAGAAGTGGTTACCTGTCATCTGTCACTCATTAGTGAAGGCAGGCTCTTAACCGTGCATTTGTTTGTTTGGTTTAACGCAGGCCGGGCCGTGTCGCACCCCGAGAGAGCGTGGAGCGGCCGGCGCTTCTGTCTCTTGTTAGAAACCAAGGTGTTTGTTTTCTTACCTCTCCTTTCCTCCTTTTCTTTCTCTTCCTCCGTCTCTCCAGGAGGGATGTGTGCTGCTGATGTGCGGTGGGTGGCGTTGGTCCAGGATCCCCAGATCTGTGGCCTTTCTGCAAATCAGAGCCTTGTTTGTGTTTCCTGTGATTGAGAACACATTGGTCGGACCGGGGCGGCTAGGGTCCATCTCTCCGGGGTCACCCCGGCCCCTTTCCTCTCCTCAGTAACCCTCCGCTGCCCTCCGAAGGGGGCGACCCGCGTGCCACCGAACCCAAACCTGGCAAGCAAACACCCCCCGGGCTTGGGTTACAACACAATCTCTTCCTAAACCATTAGTATGAGGGTCATTCCTCTGAAATATGCAGAAACGTTTGGGGCCGGTAAGAAACTTCTGCTCACCGAGGCTGCATTTATTTAACCAAAATTACAGTAAAATCTGTAAAATTGTGAAATATTTTTATTATTTCAAAAAAGTGTTTGTTATGTGAATATATTAAAAAAAATATTTAATTCCTATGATGCACAGCAGTATTTTCAGCATCATTCCTCCAGTCTTCAGTGTCACATGATCAGAAATCAGAATAATATGATGATTTACTGCTCAAGAAACATTTCTGATTATTAGCAATGTTGAACACAGTCGTGCTGCACAATATTTTTTGTGGAAACCGATGCATTTTATTTTCAGGATTCACAGATGATAGAAAGTTCAAAAGAACAGCGTTTATTTGAAATAGAAATCTTTTGTAACATTATACACTTTACTGGTGAATAGAAACATTAATTTATTTATTAAAAATACAAATGATCTATCAGTTGCAACTGCTCATATTTCTCACACACCAGATGTTTTAAAACACATGCATTATGCATTATCACATGTTTAACTCAAGTGACATAATACATAATCATCTCAGAAATGAAAACAGTTTTTCATTTTTGTGTAAATATACCTATACATTTTTTAAAAAGGAAGTAATATAACATCCAGTTCAATAGCAGGTCAGCTCAAGTGCAATGCATTGTGGGATGAGCTCTGCATAGTCTATCAAATGCATCATCACACACTGAAAATGCTCTTAATGCAGAGATGTTCATGTGGGGTGTTATTCAGATCATTTCCATGCTTTTATATGAGTTTGTGTGTGTGTTTGAGGAGATTTGGTCAAACAGATGAAGCGATTCATGCTCTGTGTGTCTGAACTTCCTTCAGGAAGACCAGACTGGAATTCAACACAAACAGGACGCTGAAGTGAGAGACTCCAGCATCACAGTGATCCACGCACTCAGAGAAAGGCTACTGATAGCAACACTTCAGGTGCTAATATGAACACTTTAATGGGTGAATAAGGTAGAAAGTTGTGCCTTCTGAAAGGGCTGCATGTCAGAGAGACTGTCTTTTGTGCATTATGCATGAAAATCATGAATGAAATCATGTTACTGTCTTAAATGTTTCTTTAAGACAGTAACGAGATTAAAGTATGGAAGACTGTTTCTGCCACAAATCAATCAATCAATCAATCAATCAAAAAAGGTAATAGTGACATTTTATCTCTGACTTTTTTCTTGCAATTCTGAGGGGTTAAAAAATCTGAATTGTGAGATAACATACACCGCAGTGACTGGATGCCTTCATATTAAAATAACAGTTAATAAAAAAAGGTAATTGTAACATTTTGTAAAATTTATTGCAACTCTGTGTCTATATCTGACAGTTTTGAGAAAGAAAGAAAAAATCAGTATTGCAAGAATTAAAGTTAGAATTGTGAGACTTTTTTGTTCTGTTGAACAGAGATAAATGTCTTTTTTTTCATGCAGTGGAAGTCAATTCGGCATCGGTTTGGTTTCCAGAATACTTCAAAATAGCTTCCTTTTTTGTTTAACAGACAAAAGGAAGTCATACGAGTTTGGAAGGTAAAATAATGTTGACCGGTGCATTACTACAGTAACACAACAACCTCCAGCGAAGCTGTCAGCACATCAGAACAACACTGCTGCTAATGACAGAGATGCTTTGTGTGTGTGTGTGTGTGTGTGTGTGTGTGTGTGTGTGTGTGTGTGTGTGTGTGTGTGTGTGTGTGGAGCTGTGTTCTTCAGCTGTTACACAAACCTTTGGGTGATGATGGGGATTTATTTATCAGTTTGCAAATGATCAGGTTCACATTATTATGTACAAAGTTATTTCTAATTAACATACAGCATACCGTTTATGATTTTAAATTAATATGATAAAGAGTGTTTGAGAATAAACAGTGAACACCATAAGTATTTATGAACTTAAAAAAAAACTTGTAAAAATATGCTAAAGTTTTGTCTGAGAATAATTTTAGTACAACCCTGAATATTTATGAAAATTAAATGAATAAATAAATAAATAACAAAGAAAATGTATGTATCTATGTAACTAAAAAATAAAATGTGTACATTTTATTATGAAATCTACAAAAATATATATATTTTACATATTAAATGAAATAATATGTTAATCATATATATATCAAATAGTAGGCTATATAATTCAAATAGTATAATCATAATATAATAATATAAATAGTAAATATTATTAAATAATTTACCAAATTAAGCGAGTTAGTTTTTTTTTTTATTAATGAATGAATGAATGAATTATTATTATTATTTAAAGAATGCAGTCAGGGTAAAGCACTATAAAAATAATTTTCACAGTTGTAAATAAAAGAAATATTATTGGAGTATGTTTAAAAAGAAAATACTATTTCAGTCTTTCTTCAAAATTACACATTTAATTCAATTATGTTTCTTTATGAAATTTACTAGCAGTCTAGGATTGGAAAAAATAAAATAATATTACAATTTTTAGTAAAATTATCATATATATAAAAAAAATCCAGTGTGTCATGTTGTCTTTTGTAGTGACTAACTGAGTGTCTCCAGGATCTGCTGTTTGGTCTCAGTCTGTGATCAGGGCTCGTGTTCTCTGGGCTGATCTTCAACACCTTCACCTGCTGCTCGACAGAAACAAAAGAGCAGAGGTGAGCCAGAAATAGCGCGCGAGAGCGCTTCCTCTTGACCGATCAAAGGCGCGTTTGTGCAGCTTCAACGCCCCGCGGCTGCAGCGCTGATAAGCATCGCGTCGCGTCTCACGCACACACTGCAGTCTGCTGCAACACAACTCTACGCCTTTTTATTGTCTCGTTTAGTTTTCCTCCAGGCTCTGCGACGTAGATTGTATCCGTGCAAAGGTAAATAGATTCGACACGATTCTTCAGCAGATGCGCGTGATGAAGGCTACATCGACACGCCTCTTTGCATTTTTAAAGGTGACTTTTAAAGTAAATTACTGCAAGTCTTATAATTTTTTTTAGTGAAAGTGACTAAGTGAAAATTTATTTTGGCAGGAAATATATATATATATATATATATATATATAATTAAAAATAAAAAAATAGAATAGAATACATTAAATACCTTTTTTCCGTTTTAAATTTTTTTTTAATTATATATATATATTTTACGATTTTAAGTGTTGTTGTTTTGTTGTTGTTAAGTGTTGTTGTTTATTTATTTGTTATTATTTTATTTATTTTATCTAATTACATTGTGTTGTGTTGAATTAATTTATATATACAAAGAGAGAAATAAAGAAAAAAAGACAAAAACGAACTTTTCTGCCCACATATTAATTGTATTTATTTAATGTATTAATAAAAATGTGCATATAGCCTAATGCATTTGACAACACAAAGAGGAGAAAAACGAAAACATTTAATAAAACACAAATTTGTGCATTTAAGCAGATGCTTTTATCAAAATCAATTTGGATAATATTTTTTCTTTCCTATAACAACATATTAAAATTTAATTTCAGTTATTAATTTATTAAAGTCACATTTTGATGGGTTTTGCTGACAGATATCAGTAACTCAACGCAGTGTCTTTAACCTGCTTTACCGTAAAATCAATCCTTTATTTGATTTAATTATTGAATTATGATTCATTCATATGGCCATGCATTGGAATCACGGTAGAGATTGCACAGATGCTTTAGTTGGCTGTAATGCATTATAATAATTTGACAGGGGGTTGTTAGGGGAACGGCTGAGAGCTTCCCATTCGCTTCCTGCGGCTGATAAGAAAGGAAAACACGCTCGCGCTCTTAAAGCAGAAACGCTGAGCACCTTCAGGAAGAGCTGAGTGCTCTGTGGGCTTTGTAATTTAAGGCAGAGGTCAATCCCGGGCTTTACAAAGTGAGGAAGCCCTCCACCCCACATTAACTCAGCAGAGAGAAACACTGAAGAAAGCAGACAGAGTTTGGCTCATATGACACACATGACATTATTTCAGCATGAAACGTGTGTTTCTGCACAAACTAGCTTTTCAAATGATCCTTTTTCTCATTTTTATGTGCTATGAAGTCATTTCTGATTAGCAAACAGCAAAGTTTATCAATTGAAATGAATAAGAATAATAAATCTACACCCTATTATGTGGAGAAAAAAAAAATCTATAATTTTTTACCTTTGTTAAATTTTTCACTAAATATAAAAAAAAATATTATTTAATATTTATTTAAATATATTTAATTAAATAATAACATATTTTGTATTTTATTTTATTTTTTAATTCAATATTAAAATTAAATAACTCTAAAAATAAATATTACAAAATAATATAATATAATATATTTTTTATAATATATATAATTTATAATATTTATAATATATAATACAAAGTTTTTGTTTGTTGAAATATTAGTCTTTTTCTGTAACCAGGTTAGTGGTCACTCAGTCATTTTGTCTGGTTATGAATACATCAGTGATATGTGTGTTTCTTTAAAAATGTTTCACTGTCATTCATATCTACATTTTAGATTCTGGTCTCTGAAGAACTAAATAAATCATTAAAGAACTTATAGAAAATGTAAAGTAAATTTTTGTTCTATTAAGAACTTGTTTAAGGGACTATTTTCTGTAAAGCTGAGCGACTCAGGTCTTCTGAAGATGGTTTCATTAATTGTTGTAAGGTTGTGATGTGGATCAGGTCTGTGGAGTCCCACTGACCCGAGCTTCAGTCCATCTGCATTCTTGCACTCTGAACCATAAACATCCTCCTTTCAAAGAGCTTGGCAGGAAGTGTGCAGAGTTTTCCCTTAAATGTGCTATAGTCTATTGAAAATATGAGCCTGCTGGATTACTTCAGCATCTGACAGAATATAAATGCTTCTATATAAAATGCTGAATGTTCCTGTGAGGGGAAACTGTGTTTGAAATGGTCTGTTACTCTCATACCCTATTGGTTTGCATTGCAGTTTCACAAAATAAGAAGTATATATTGATCAGTCAAATGTTGTGCCTGAAAAAGCATTGTTAATATATGCTTTAAAATTAATTGCATGCTGTATGTAACCAAGAAAGTCTATTCATTTGTTTTAAATGTTTTATTGTGTGTTTATGAGAATCAATTAAGTGATTAAGGCTGTCAAGCTGTAAGTGAAAGTGCGTGCGTGCGTGCGTGCGCGCGCTTGAGCGCGACAGATCGACTGCGCGGTTTCCAGACATCATTATACAAACGCGCGCGCGCTCTGTTCAGTTTCAGAGCGTGAAGGAGCCGATAGATGCTGATGACATACAGAACACACAGCTGCTACACCTGAGAGAGAGAAGCACACTGCGGCCTGAATAAACTGTTGTGTGACCTGACTATTGACTTGGAGATCAGTGTCTGCACCTATTATTACAAAATAAACACTTTGTTATATGAATGCATGAAATAGACATTTGCACAACAAAGCTCATTTTTTTCCTAGACCTCATTAAATTAATATTTAATAAAAAAAAATATATGGCCTTCAATATTTATTTATATTGAGGTTTATTTATATATATATATATATATATTTCTGTGTTTTATTTATATTTTTTTATTGAGGAATTAAATTAAATGGGATTGGTGATGCATTTTGAAATGAAGGAGGGTTAAATTATAAGGCTGTATTAATGCATAAAATAGCATTTCTTTGGATTTATAAAATGAATTGCCTTTCATATGGAGTTAAATCGCTCTCTTATATATAATGATTACAATTGTAAAAAAAAAAAGTTCAAATGGTGCCAATTAATAAAGTTTAATCAAATATAAAAAATACATCTATCAAGAAAAACAAAAATACACAATGTTGATCTTTGGTTATATTCATTGATCAAGAATAAAAATAAAAGATAAAAATAAAAAATAAAAAACAAGGAAAATGAAATATACAATTTTTTTTAAGAATCGAAACAAATAAATAAATAGGCCTATAGATAACGAAGAGTCTGTTCAGTGAACGTGCAAAATATCTCGAGTGCATTATTTAGGTGGAATCGCGTCGTGAAGCGCTGAGAGAGACGTGACGAAAGCGGAATACGGTGATGATGATGAGAACATCAGCGCGAGTCTGACGACAGCAGAGTTTCGCCTTTCACGCGAGGGGGAAAAAAAGTTGCAGGATCTTCCAGAAGAGCCTTGGAGCTTAAACGACATCGAGATCTCGAGCCCATCACAGCGAACGCCGGGCGTTACCGGAGCAGGAGCTTTTATTTCAGTCAAAAGTCTCGTCATTTATGGATCCGCGGTTACCCGATGCGCGAAGCAGACCTCCAGAGCTAAACTCAGGTACCGGACAGACCCTCCTCACCCCACAGCCCTGCTCACCGCTGTTTGTTTTGATGTTTGGTTTGCTTGTGTTTTTCAAGTGATGGCATCTTACCATAGCTTAGATGATGACGCAATGGCTTTGATGGTGCACGACACGAACGCGGTGAAGAAAGAAGAGTTCGCGAAGGAAGAGCCGCTCCAGGAGCCGAGCTCGGAGAAGGTGGATCCGTCTCAGAAGCCGCCTTACTCCTACGTGGCTCTGATCGCCATGGCCATCCGGGAGAGCTCGGAAAAGAGACTGACCCTCTCCGGTATCTACCAGTACATCATCACCAAGTTCCCCTTCTACGAGAAGAACAAGAAGGGCTGGCAGAACAGCATCCGACACAACCTGAGTCTCAACGAGTGCTTCATTAAAGTTCCGCGTGAAGGCGGAGGGGAGCGCAAGGGGAACTACTGGACTCTGGATCCGGCCTGCGAGGACATGTTCGAGAAGGGCAACTACCGGCGCCGGAGGCGCATGAAGAGGCCGTTCAGACCGCCAGCGGCTCACTTCCAGCCGGGAAAGGCTCTCTTCGGCGGGGAGGGATACGGCAGCTACCTCCCCGCGCCCAAATACCTCCAGTCCGGCTTCATGAACAACAGCTGGCCGCTCGCGCAACCACCGCCGCCGATGAGCTACGCGTCCTGCCAGATGGCCAACGGTAACATGGGTGCCATGAAAGGACTGTCCGGTCCGTCGTACAACCCCTACAGTCGAATGCAAGCCATGGGCCTGCCGAACATGATGAACTCGTACAGCGGGATGGGGCACCACCAGCACCCGGCGCCGCAGCAGCAGCCCTCCCCGGTTCCGTCCAACTCTGCGGCCGCTCTACAGTTCACCTGCTCCCGGCAGCCGCCCGAGCTCTACTCGTACTGGGACCACGAGGCCAAAAACTCGTCGTTACACTCGCGGATTGACATTTGAACCGAGGGGATGTGTGAATGGGCGCAGGGGCTGTTTTACGCGTCCAGTAAGGTAAACAGGGTAACTTTTGTTGCTGAAGAACAAACACAGATCTGAACTGAATCTTAATGTTCCGGACTGCATGGATACATTTTTTTATTATTATTCTAAATCAGTAGTTTGTTTTGTTTTTTTTTGTTTTTGTTGTTGTTGATCGCTTCAGGATAAACACGTTTGACAAAAATGCCTTCGAAGATTCAAATGAGGACAGTTCAGAAAGAAAAGCATTTGCAAGATTGTTGGGGACCATTGTGTGTTTTACATTTTGGATTGTCAAAGCAGCACTTATTATTTTCTATTTGCTTTCAATAAATTGTTTTGATTAAAATGTCTTCGACACTCGATACGATGAGCCCTGAAAAATTATGGCTCAAAAGATCCTTTGCAGTGGAAAATTATTTTTTAGATCATTGAAATTAATCAATGTAAAACCAGACATGTTTTTTTACTGTAAAGAAAGAAAAAAAAACACATTGGAACCTTTATTTTTAAGAGTGTATTCATGCAATAACTTTTTGAGACTTTCACAGATTTTCAGTTTGTTAGTTATTATCTTTTCAGAAAAAGAAGGTTCAGTCTTTGCTGCTATTCTCAAATATACACTTTTTTAAATAAAGTGATACCATCAAAACGCGCATATTATTCTAACAAAAAATGATTACTAAAAAAATATAATAAAAAAATAAAAAAAAACTCTGGATTAGAATAAATTATATTCCTGCTTCTGGCGGAAGGTTTGATTATTATGATAATGAATCAGTGTAAATCTAATGAAGGCCTGCTAGCTGATGACAATCTTTAATTCTATTTCATTTCGTTCCGTAAATATACTCCATTCAAATAGTGTATCAGTTTTAATGGGTTCTGTCACGTTCTCAGGAACAAAACAGAAGAAAATCTGAAAACTGTGTTTCTGAAGAATGAATCACTACGTTTTATTCTTTCTATTTTTCGTCCCTGACACTAAAAACATTTCTCGTCAACCTCAGTAGCCCATGGTATTTTTATATTTTGTAGACAGTTACATCTTTATTATCTCAACTAAAAAAGAAAACGAGGGAATTTTTCTTCTTTTTTTTTTCAATATGGCCCTGCATTTAATTTCAGTCTATAAGCTGCATCTGGGTTTTCATAAAAATATTATATCTCAGAAATACAGCTCATGCAAATCGAATGTAAAATTAAATCTTGAAAAAAGTGTCCAAATGCTCTTTTTAGACTACAGCAAAATTGAGAATAAAAGGACAACGTTAAAAGAATCGTAGAGGAATAAAATGGATTAAATTACAGTTACATTGATTGCAATCCTTGAATAACAGAAACAGCGGGCAGTCTGAGGGAAATGCCATTATTATATTTTTTTATATTTTATTTTTTTGCATGCAGATTTTGGCAGTGAGTGTCTTTCATTCCTTCACACTGTGATCAAGGCCTGATTTTAATGAAAGTTCATGAGAAAACAGGCCTGAATCGCGCTCATTCCAAGAGAAAACAGCAGCTAAAAACCCTGTCGCGAGACTCAAATCACACACAAAAAATGCTTTCTTCTTATTCTTTGTTTGCCTTTGTTACATAAACTAATCATGCACATTTGCATATCCTCAGATTTATTCCCTTATTGTTATATGACAGTCAGACGATACGTTTTTTGTGATCAAAATAATAATAATAATAATACATTTTTTTAAAGCTTTTATATTCAGGCCTGATTCTTTTTATATTTGCGAATGAACAGAAAGCAAGAACATTGATGCATTCTATAACAATCACCAAAATAAAATGCCTAAACGATAAACAGCTGATGTTAAAAACGTCATAAACCTTCTTGCATTGATTTTTAATTTCAGACCGTCCTTAAAAAAAGCTTGCATTAAAAAATAATGTTGTCTTGCAATTTGTTTTTAAACATGAAGCATTATTCATGTATGTTTTAGTCTACCATAAATCGCTCTTCTGCATATTAAAAAGCGGTGCACTGCAGCTGATGTTTGTTTTTCACACGGATTCTGTTGAATTAAAATAAAAGAGTTGATCAATATTTATCTCTCTGTACATTTCCGCTGAGAGAAGGTTTAAATTCAGAATCCGGCAATTGTGCAAAAACCCTGAAGGCGAAAACAAGAACGGTTTTGGTGAAATCATTTATACAAAAGATGAAAATGGCACGTTCCTTCCTGAGTGTCACGTGACTGAACATGAACACGTGATGTAAATAACTCCACCTGCCAGGGCTAATTAAAAAGAGTAGGATAATATATTAATCCAAATATCTTTGTCTGTTTTTTTTTTTTTTTTTGTTAGCTATAACTTTTATACGAGTGATTTTGAAAAGAAAAAGACCAGATAATCACACAGATCTTCAGTTAGTTTGATGTTCCTCCACAGCTTTTTCAGAAACATCTCTTCAGGTCAAAGTTAGATTTAATGTAAGGTGTTTTTATGTATTCTGCAGTTGAAGACAAACACAAACATCTGAGGTCTGACCACTAGGTGGCGCTATAAGCACAGCACGAGATGGACAGATTTATAGAAAAAAAAACATTTATTGCAATGCTCTATTTACATTGGTTAAAGCCTTGAAAATAGTTTTGTAGACAAATATAAATTGTATCTAATCTTTTATAAAACTAAAATGTAATGCAAAATAAAAATACAATCTAATAGCACATTTTGCTATACGTCAACTTTACAAAGTATTTAATGTGAATACACAAAATTATCAGTTTTCCTTTTCAGCCTATATATGCTGTGGTAATAATTTTGCATATTTTGGGGCTGATGCTGTTCATGTAATATTACTGTAATGATTTCAGTGCTTGATTTTAAGGACTTTTTTTTTGTTTAAGTTCAAATGCTAAGGTAAATGAAAACAAATCTGTTTTTTATGCATTTGTGTGTTTTTATGCATACAAATATATAGGTTATTAAATAATATTAAATAAACGTAATTTACATTTATAAACATGTGTGTGTGAGAGAGAGAGAGAGAGAGAGAGAGAGAGAGTGTGTGTGTATGTGTGTGTTTGTGTGTGTGTGTGTGAGTGGGAGAGATAGAGTGTGTGAGTGTGTGTGTGTCAGTGTGTGTTGAGTGTGTGTGTATGTGTGTGTGAGAGAGAGAGAGAGAGAGAGAGAGAGAGAGAGTGTGTGTATGTGTGTGTTTGTGTGTGTTTGTGTGTGTGTGTGTGTGTGTGAGTGGGAGAGATAGAGTGTGTGAGTGTGTGTGTGTCAGTGTGTGTTGAGTGTGTGTGTATGTGTGTGTGTGTGTGTGAGAGAGAGAAAGAGAGAGAGTGTGTGTGTATGTGTGTGTCAGTGTGTGTTTGTGTGTGTGTGTGTGAGTGGGAGAGATAGAGTGTGTGAGTGTGTGTGTGTCAGTGTGTGTTGAGTGTGTGTATGTGTGTGTGTGTGTGTGTGTGTGTGTGTGTGTGTGTCAGTGTGTGTTGAGTGTGTGTGTGTGTGTGTGCGCGTGTGGGAGTGTGTATGTGTCTGTATGTTAAGAATTAAAATCATTCTTATTCTGTAAAAAAAAAGAAAACAACGATTATTGGGCTTTTACTTCCAAAGTTGAACTTTAATTAAATGTGTTACTTGCCATTTATTTGTAATTATTTGTGAAATTTCTACAGTGTTACAACTGACAATCCAGTAATAAAAGACGAAATGCATGCTGTGCAAATAAAACGCATTACAAAACATTTATCCGCATCAGATAAACCATCAACATCATTAACTATTAATGTGGAAAATTATGCATCTCTGTGTATCCAGTGAATTGTTCCAGTATTTCAGCCATTAGACAAACATATATTTATCCTTAAAATTAGACACAAAATATCTAAGCAAAGCATCTGATTGAACAAATAATGCAGATTTTCTCAAAACTTACTAAACGTTCCTAATGACCCCAAAGTGCTAAATCATTACAGTGACAGTCAGTCAGAGTCACCAAAGCAGAAAATGTGATGAATGCATGAAACGATTGTTCTGAAAGCTGAGAGCTTTGTGCTTTTGGCATAATGTGTCAATGGGCTTCAAGATTTTAGGTTCAAATGCGTTTGAAAGTAGAAGGAAAGGTGTTTATTGCATCATTAAATCATGTCTTCACTTGTTTGTTTTAAATGGCCTTTGTAGTGTGAAAATGCACATTTTACTACAAATATTGCATCTTTCGAAAATAACATGAGCTCATAAAAGCCTATTAAGCAATAAGCAAATTGCTATTTAAAACCTATAAAATACATTAAAAAAGATATAAAAGTTTTTTTTTGTTTGTTTTTTATTCTAAGCATGTAAATAATAATCCTGCTTTTTAATGCAAGTGGATTTTTTTTAATGCTTTTGTGTTTTTGTGCATAAAACTTTTTTCAAGAAGCCTTTTGAATAATATGAGCTCAAAATAATTAGAAAAATGCTGTTTAAAATATAAAAAGCATATTATTTCAATTTTCCAAAAGCAAGCTATACACAAAATGATCAGTTTTCCTATTCAGCGTATGCTGTGGTAATATTTTTGGGCTGATGCTGATCATGCAATATTAATGGTTTCCATGCTTGATTTTAAGGATATTTGTAGGTGATAATTGATAAATTATAATTCTGCTGTTTTTATGCATTTAGGTGTTTTTGTGCCTAGAAAAATGTGTACTCTTTCAAATAATACAAGCTCATTGAAACTCAGTAAATACAATAATTAGAAAATTGCTCTTTAAAACATAAAAAGCACATTATTTCAACTTTCCAACTTTTGTCTGTACACAAAATTATCACACAATCCTCTTCAGCTTCTATATACAATGTGAATAATTTTGCATAATATTGGATTGCATTTGTTCATGCAGTGCTTGATTTTAAGGACATTCTTGGTGAATGTATTTCTGCGAGATATTCACGCGCTGTAAAAGTGAACACCTTTCTTAAAGTTGAAGTCAGGTGACTTTCATTGTTTTTGCACTTCCGTTTGAGGCCACTGGAGGCGCAGTTTTTAAAATGACAAAGGTTTCAATACTTTTTTTTTAATTTTCAGATGCTTAAAGCGACTACAGATTTAAATAAACAACTAATATAATTAAAAAAAATATATAAAAAAAATTTGTTAAATAAACTTAAAAATGTAAAATGAAAAAAAAATTAAAATCAAGATTAAATTAAATATTTAAATTTGCTTAAAAATGTAAATATGGCAATAATAGAAACATAAAAAATTTAGATTTTTTAAAGATTTTTTTTAAATATATTTATAACATTAAAATATTTTAATTTCTAATGTTCTTCTGGCATCACAGTCTTTTAAGCCAGTGTTTTTACATGACTCTTTTAGTCAAGAATCCAGGATTTACTCACTTTAAAATATTTTTGAGCTTTGCATAACTAGAAAAAAAAATCACTGTATGGAAAAAATATATATATTTTTAGTTGTCTTATCTCCTTTTAAAGCTTGCTTTGTTCTATTTTTATCATTTAAAATAAGATAATATGAATAAAAATAAGAAAAATTTATGAGTGGTAAAAAAACATTGCTTTAATGAGATGTTTTTACTTTATTTGATTTAAAAAAAATACTTTTGTGGCATATTGTTGCATATTTAAATCATAAGAATCATTAATGAGAATCAGTATTTAGAATAATAATAATAATAATAATCTCTGGAGTAAAACATTTGGATGCATGAAAATAAAGAAAACTTGGGGATAATATATACGATAATTGATTTTTCATCAATAATAATTGATGAATTGTATAATTGAATTTGTTACATTTAGCAAGAACCACTTTTGTTGGTGCATTTATTAGATTTTTCTTTTTTTCTAATAACATTTAACTAAAATCCTTTACCTAATTTGTTATGTCTAGTCAAAAATGACCAGCCTTTTAAAAACTGCATTTAAATGTCTCATCATACTATCACTAAATATTGGATTCAATCTATTTGTCTACTTGACTTAGCACTTTTTTTTTTTTTTTTTTTGCTTCGTAACTGATGGATTGTAGGCCTCACTGATCTGAGCTCATGCACATCAGATCTTGAGTTTATTTGAGGATCATTTTTACAGTGTTTACTCTGAGGATGAGGATTGTGAACAGAATGAAGGCTCACAGCATCTGTACCCGTGTGGACCCATGTGTGCAGCGGGCTCTGCTCGTCGATGATGTGCTGGAAGGTGAGCCCTCCTTCGGCACACACGGCTGTAAAAACTTCCCAGTTATCTGGAAAAATCACATTAATTGCATTTGTCCTTAAAAAACTGAAGTGGAGAAAAAACTCACAGCCTTATAAAAAAAATGCATTTTCACCACGTTTTTTGGAATAAAATATAAAAAATTAGTGTAAATGATATATGAACAAGCCCTTCAGTAAAAACCTTCAGAATATAGAGAGGAATAAAACTCTCTAAGTTTTGGTGTAAGTTTTCTGAAGTGGAGAAAAAACTCATTCCCTTTTAAGATTTGCATTTATATCGAATTTAAAAAAATAAAATGAGTAAAATGTTATATAAATTGGTGTAAATTATATAAAAACAAACCCCTCAGTAAAAATCTTCACAATATAAAGAGGAATAAAACTTTTAAGCGTGCTGTATGTAAGTGTAACAGAATTTGTGAAACAAACTCATTTTTAGAAAACAAAATCTACAGGCACAAATAGATAAAGTGCAATAAAATAAGTAATATTTATGATGCTTTCTGTTTCTGTGTTTTTGCCTGTAGTGTCTTGCCTAAAATAAAATAAAAGACAGGAAAAAATAATGGAAAAGAATTAGAAAAGTGATTAAATTGTTAGTAATTGAGCCTTGTACAAGGTTGCAGAGTGTATGCATTGAACAGGCCACGGCTCAAACACAATCTCTTTTAGTGCTTGAAATACTGTGCGTGTGTGTGTGTGTGTGTGTGTGTGTTTCTTTCTTTCTTTCTTTCTTTCACAGTTTCAGATGCACGCAAAAACACACAGTGGATAGTTTTGGTAAGTTTTCACATACATTTTACGATTTTCCATAACCATAACCTCAGCTCATCTGATCATTGCACCTAAGCATCATTTGATGCCTAGAACATGATACAATGATTTAAAAAATGATCAAACATATTCTGTAACGTCTAACGGGCAACTTCTGACTTAGAAACCCTTGATAAACACAAATGTTGCAATTGTTACAAAGATGTATCAACTTTTCAGATTTTTTCATTTGCATAAAGAATTTCACATTTAATTCAATGTGCCACTTTCCGTTTCTTGTGCACTGTAAAAAGAAAAAAATAATACAATTAATAAGTGACAACAAATAGGTTAAAATAATATTAAGATAAAAATTGGTTGCAAAAGATAATATAAATAGAGTCGTTACCCCACAAGATCATTTTTGCAATAATAATGCAAATATATTTTGCATTATATTATTATTTCATTTTATTTTAAATATAACCTGTTTTGAAATAAAAAAATGGATGAAAGTAAAATATTGTATTTCCAATATGCATTTAAAATTTGAAACTTTTAAACATTAAACTTCATGCAGTTTATTTTTAGTACATTTTTTTCTAAATTTAATTTGAAAAGAAATCAAAGAAGGAGCAAATGTTCACTGTAACATTCTTAACAGTTAATAAATAAATATTCATCATCATCTATTTTCACATGTAATTTTTTTTTCATCTCAAACCTAAATAATGCATCCTAAATCTATCCGTGCGATCACTGCAATAGAGATATTAGTCTAAAAGTCTATTATTCCAATGATGCTTTGATGCTTTAGTGCTGGTGTGAAAGCAGAGGCTGAATTAAAGGGCTTTTCTTTCCATGCTCTCATGGTGTTAGCCTGTATTTTTTTTGTTGTTGTTGTTGTTGTTGTTGTTGTTCTTATTCAGACACTTTGCAAAACTTCCTCATCACGTGTGGATGTCAGTGGTTTGTGAAGTGTTGGAACAGAACATCCTGAGATGCAGAATGAGTGAGTGATGCTGCTGCTGCTGAACTCTGTGACCTGCAGGAGGCGCTGTGTGACACTGCTGCACGGTAAGCATGCTTTATATTATATAGAACATTTCAGATTAAAATTAAAATGGCCATTTATTGTATTTCCTAAACAACAGTTATATTTTGTCATTATACACACACACACATACAAAACATTTTATATAAAAAAACTAAAATGCTCGTTTATAGTTTTTAATGTTAGAATGTTTATAATATATCTTAATGTTTGCCTGTTTTAAATATATTAGATGCTTAGTATCAGTCCATTAGAATATCTCGTTTTGTATACAAATATTCATAAAATACCTGATTAATATTCTCTTTCATATATTGCAGAACAGATCTGTTATAATTTCATATATAAGTCTATGAACTTAGAACAAACAATGAACATTATATAAAAATAAGAATAAGGGTATAAACATAAATACATAAATATCTCAAACTTTCAAAGGTTTTGTGGTTTCTCTACCACAGTCAACAAATATCATAAAGTTAGACTTGCTCTCACGAATGTGAAACTTGCTCAGATATGTAAATAAATGCATTAAACGTTTGTTCTAGAGGTGCGGCGAATGACGTCACAGAGCCCGCTCTCCAGGATATGCGCGCCCCCGCGCGCGTCACAACTGAGTCTCCGATGGAGGAGGAAACGCGTGTTATAAGGTCATTCTTCATACCCACACACATTCACAGCGTTTAGCGGAACACTAGAGACAGACAGAGGCACGGAGACCGGACTCACGCAACTTCGTACTAAAGTTACCGAAACTCAGAAACGCTTCGAGATGTTTGCTGATTCAGCTACAGAGTAAGTTTACAATTACAATTACATTACATTACAAAAAACAATTAATTAAAGCAGCTTTATACTGTACGATGATGTGGATGATTTTAACTCCGTATCTCAAATGTCATAAACCGCGCGCGCATGTGGTGTATTGCGTCATCAATATAGTTGTTACATTAGAAATCATATAGTAAGTGGGCTACTGTAAGAGTATCGTTTCAGTGAGTTGTACAGTTAAACGTAATAAATAGATAATGATGAAACCTGTTAAACAGGTTTGACACAATTATAATATCTCATATCCGACATTCACGTGTCACATGACCATGATGTTTTACATGAAGAAAGCTCTTTTAAGCAGCTTAACAGTTGAGACTGTTGGATGTAATGCATGATATAACAGCTGAAATGATGAAAAGTGAATTAATAAGATTACGATCTCGCGTGTTTAGATGCACGTGCACGTGTATCGTGTGATGCTGGGAAACCCGGTGCGTGGTCGCGCGCTGCGCGTGGCCTTCAGCAGCTATCAGGACCAATCAGTGCGATCAGACACCTGATGATGAGGATGAGAGGAGAGCATCTGTGCTTTCTAAAATACTCTGAATATCTTGTTAATTTCTGTTTGCTAATATGTAACTGTTTTGCAACTATTCATCATTAACTACATATTTATTATTTATATATAAGGAACGGTATCAGGTATGGAAGACCGTTTCCACCACTGAATTAAAAATAAAAAAGTTTATTGCAACTTTTTATCTCACAATTCTGACTTTCAATTCAATTGAATGTAATTCAGAATTGTGAAATACAACCTCACAACCGTCGAATTATAAAGTCCCAAAAAAAGACTGATATGTTCTCAGATTTTCAGTATTTCGAGTTTATATCTCTTAATAACTGCGTGTTGTAAAGTCACAAGTTACAAATGCGAGATATAAACTCAAAATTCTGAGTTCATATCTTGTAATTCTGACTTTATTTCTCAGAATTTAAACTTTATTTCTCATTATAACTCACTATTGTGAGAATTGTGAGATAAAAAGTCGCAACTATCTTTTTTAATTTTATTCCGTTTTATCAGAAACAGCGTTCCATAATATCGGCCCTCAATCAACTATTACATTCATTTTTCACAATGAAAGTCGGGATAATCCATCTGACAAAGAACATACTCTCCAAATGATGTACAAACACTATTCTACTAAAACTAATAGAACGTTTGTCCAAAGCTATTTATTAATAATGTTCTTAAAACGTAATATATGTCATTTTGTGGAACGTTTTTCTTCTAAAACGAAACACATGTAACGTTTTTTAAATGTAACATTCAAAAGTAACATTCTCCTGATGTCTGCTGATACATTGATACAACGGAATGTTCACACACACACTTTCAGAGAACATTTGGAACTAATGATTTGTAACTTAATGTGAACGTAAGTAAAACATATTCCTTGAAGTGAGTCAGATGTGACATCCAGATATTGATATTGATTCCGATATTGATTGCGTGACAGCTCTGAGTGATTCGGGGGGTTTCCCGTGTGAGTCATGAGCTGAACCGTTCATCTGCGCACGAATCAGACTAATCCAGCCTCTGTTTTCCAGTGTCCAGTGTTTTTATTTCATCAGATTGAGCTCAGATGAGGAAGTCAGACTGAACACATGATTTATTGTTTTGAAAATATTAAATGGGAAAGAAGGCAATGATAGCAAATGAGATTCGATGAGCCCTTATTTCACTAGAGATCACATGACCCTCTCTGCTCTCCTCCAGGTGCAGTTATGAGGAGTGTAAGGCCACAGCTGATTGGCTGCTGGCTCAGGCCCCAGTGCGCCCCCTGCTGGGGATCGTGTGCGGCTCAGGTCTCGGAGGACTGGCAGAGATGCTGAAAGATCAGCTGTTCATCAACTACAGCGACATCCCGAGCTTCCCTCAGAGCACCGGTGAGTTCAGACGACGTTCTGTGTGCTGAAATCATCTCCAGACTGACTCTAACCGTGTTTTCTGTAGTTCCCGGTCACGCTGGGAAGCTGGTGTTCGGCACGCTTAAAGGAAAGCCGTGTGTTTGCATGCAGGGCAGGTTTCACCTGTATGAAGGATACCCCATTCAGAAGGTGATTAACACACTGACTCTTCATCTCACATGTGTTCAGACGTCCTGCTATCCTCACATTAAGTTATGAAAACATTACAGTTCTCCGAACATTCAAAACATTCACATGCAAACCAGTATAACTGAGATACTATTAGAGTTTTTTGTATTTATATATATTTATATATTATATATATATATAGAGAGAGAGAGTTTTAAATATTTGAATTAGTTTTTTATTTTCTGTTTCCAATTGATTTTTAGTTTGTTTTAGTAATTTTGTTGTGACTTTATTGGTTATTATTTTTTAATTATAATATTTCTGTTCATTTTTTTAATGTCTATATTATTCATTTACTTTTTATTATATTTTAGAACATCAAGTTGTTGAAATTAAATAAGTTTAGGGTTTTATATTTTACTTTATTTTTTTTATTTTTTTTAAATAAGTCTATATAGTATTCATTTGATTTTTATATAGTTACCATTGATTTTTATTTCAGTTTTAGTTTTAGTTATTTTAAAACATCCAGTTAAAATACATTTAAATTAGAATTATTTTCTTGGCAACTAGATGACATGAAAATAGTTTATATTTAAATGTGTAAATTAGTTTTATATATATATATATATATATATATATATATATATATATATATATATATATATTTTATTTTTTTATGTCTATGTAGTTTTTTATTTTAGTTTTAGTCGCGTTAAAATTAAATGAAAATAATAAATGTCTGAAATTAAGTTTAATTTTTATATATATTTTTTAATATATTTTTTTATTTCAAGGTACAAATTTTTTTAACCTTTTTAAATGTATCTTCAGTTCACTGTAATAGCCCTGTTACGAATGTTATGGAAAACATAAATAGAACGTTACATTGTATCATTTAGCACATTGTTCTCTAGACATTCTGAAAAAAGCATATGTTTAAAAAGCATTAGTTGAACAAGTTAACAGTGTTTGACTAAGTTTGAGACGAGGAACTGTACTATCATTAATAACTCACAGATTATGATCAGTGTTTGCTGAATGTAAACACCAGTGGCGATTTTACGATGTCTTTATTGATAAAACACAAACTTTGCACATTACACAATCATCTCTAGTTCAGCTCCACTGAGAATAATATCAAAAGTGCTAAATATCCTCCAGATGCATGGTATGTTTGTGTTGAGTTTGAGCTGGAATCTGGTTTTGTAGACCACGATGCCGATGCGTGTGTTTAAGCTGATGGGGGTGAAGACGGTCATCCTGACCAACGCCGCTGGAGGACTCAACCCGGACTTTAAAGTGGGAGACATCATGGTCATAAAGGACCACATCAATATTCCAGGATTCGCTGGAAACAACCCGCTGGTGGGGCGCAACGACGACAGGTGAGACTATCTGATGCCATTCATTCATTACCATGTTATCAAGCTGCACAGGAACATAAAAAACCCTAATAAAAATGACAAGTTACTCAAACATGATGAGAGTAGAGTGGAAAGGGTTAACTAAAACAAACTATTAAACACTGAAATAAAATAAAGCTATGTTAAAATAAAAGAATAGAGAAGCGTATGATGAAATCATCAAAACTTAATAATAATAAAAATAATAATATGAATATTTTTAGCTAATTGAAATAAAATGTAAATATTAGATGAAAAGAATCAATCTTAAAATGTAAAAATGTTGCATTGGAAACTAAATTAAATACGTTTATGTTGAAGTACAAAAATTACAAAAGAAAGAAAATGAAATTAAAATAAATTAAAGCTATGTAAAAATAAAATAAAAACAGGCAAAAGCATATGATGAAATTATCAAAACTTTATAATAATAATAATAATTTTTGCTAATTAAAATAAAGATGAAATAATAAATACAAAATATTAGATGAAAGACCGTAACTTTAAAAAAAAAATGCAATTTAGAAATGTTTCCTTTGCAACTGAATTAAATAAATTGAAGTGCTAAAATTGCTGGAACATAAACTGAAATAAAAAATCATTAAAGCTATATAGAATATAAAAAATAATAATAATGAAATTATACTAAACTAAACTAAAACAAAAGCCCTATAGATTTTTTAATGACTTGTGCTAAAATAAAATAAAGCTAATAGTAAAATATAAATATTATTGGGAACTGATGCTGAGACTTAAAAAGTTAGAAAAATTAGAAATGTTGCATTGACAACTAACTTTAGTTGTCATTCAAATAAAATCACTACACCTGAAACTGAAATAAAGTTTCTTTTGTAATATCCTTTAAAATATAATTTATTTCTGTGATGCAAAGCTGAATTTCCATCATCATTACTCCAGTATGAAGTGTCACATGATCTTCAGAAATCCTTCTTATATGATGATTTATTATTAGAATTATTAATGTTGTGCTGCAAAATATTTTTTGGGAAACTGATACTTTTTTCAGGATTCTTTGATGAATAACTAGTTAAAAACAACAGCATTTATTCAAAATATAAATATTCAATTCTAAAAATCACTAAATATAATTTCTTAACAATTTAACACAACCTTTTTGAGTAAAAGTTTTAATTTCTTAAAAAAAAAAAGAAAGACAGAATAAAAATGTACTCACCGGAAATGATTTATATTTTAAATAAATGTTATTCTTTTTAACTTTTTATTTATCAAAGAATCCGGAAAAAATATGCACTGATAATAAATCATCATATTATTCTGATTTCTGAAAATCATGTGACACTGAAGACTGGAGGAATGATGCTGAAAATACATGTGTGCATCACAGAAGTAAATTACAGCTAATCAGATACTCACAGTTATTTAAAATAGTAATAATATTTCACAATATTAAAATTTGTTCCTGTGTTTTTGATCAAATAAATGCAGCCTTGATGAGCAGAAGACACTCCTGTGAAAACATTCAAATCCTTTGTATCCCCGGTAGTGTGTACCGTATTTTTCGGACTATAAGTCGAATTTAAGTATAAGTCGCATCAATCCAAAAATACGTCATGACGAGAAAAAAAACATATATAAGTCGCACTGGACTATAAGTCACATTTATTTAGAACCAAGAGAAAACATTACCGTCTCCAGCCGCTAGAGGGCGCTCTATGTCTTCAGTGTATGCTACAGGAGAACTGAGCAGCATAGAGCGCCCTCTGGCGGCTGGAGACGGTAATGTTTTCTCTTGGTTCATTTCTCTTGGTTCAGGTCAAATTAATTTTGATAAATAAGTTGCACCTGACTATAAGTCGCAGGACCAGCCAAACTATGACAAAAAGTGTGACTTATATTCTGGAAAATACGGGTATATGAATCATAACCGTGGACATAACCTCAGGTGATGATTTGTAAGGTACTTGATGTGTTTCTCAGGTTTGGTGAGCGGTTCCCGTGTATGTCGGATGCGTATGACCGTGATCTGCAGCAGCTGGCTCACACGGTCGCAGCGGAGCTGGATTACTCCTCCTTCATGCAGGAAGGTGTGTACAGCGCCGTGGGCGGCCCGTCCTTCGAAACCGTCGCCGAAAGTAAAATGCTGCACTTCCTCGGAGTCGACGCCGTGGGTGAGTCCTGATCTATTCTGACTGATTCAGCTGTGCACGCTCTCTATTCTATTCTATTTCATTGTTACATGTTTATTTCAGGTTTATCTGACAGGGACAGTGCACATTAATGATACATGTGCTAAATTAGCCAGAAGACATTCATAATTCTCCATTAAAATAACAACCTTTTCCACTGACGTGAGCTCGTTTTTTATTATAAATAATAACAGATACTGATTATAACAGACTTGTATATATTTTTATTATACTTGGATAGTACAACCCAATTTAATTCAAATGGATTTCTAAAAAGGAGGATAGTTTAAATTAATAAATAATTTATTATTATTATTATTATAATTAATATTTTATATGTTGAGGATGGAAAGTTGCAGTCTGCCTTTTTTGTTGATACTTCGGATATTCAGATAAAAAAAATAATAATTTAACAAAGGAATAAGTATTAAAATTAATGTTATGTAAATAATGTTACACATTTTTATTAATTTAACTTCATTAGAAATGTTTGATTGGGAAACTTGTAATCTTTCTGTATTTTGTGTTGATTGTTTGGATAGTATAACAAAATATAATTCAACAAAAAATAGAATAAAAATTATTAATAATTAATGTTAATATAAACTTTTTGTATATTATTTATAATTAATATTATTATTACTTTAAATATTATTACCTGTATTTTTCGGACTATAAGTCGCATCAGTCCAAAAATACGTCATGATGAGGAAAAAACATATATAAGTCGCATTTATTTAGAACCAAGAGAAAACATTACCGTCTCCAGCCGCTAGAGGGCTCACAGTTATTATATTTTAAATAGTAATAATATTTCACAATATTAAAATTTGTTCCTGTGTTTTTGATCAAATAAATGCAGCCTTGATGAGCAGAAGACACTCCTGTGAAAACATTCAAATCCTTTGTATCCCCGGTAGTGTGTACCGTATTTTTCGGACTATAAGTCGAATTTAAGTATAAGTCGCATCAATCCAAAAATACGTCATGACGAGAAAAAAAAACATATATAAGTCGCACTGGACTATAAGTCACATTTATTTAGAACCAAGAGAAAACATTACCGTCTCCAGCCGCTAGAGGGCGCTCTATGTCTTCAGTGTATGCTACAGGAGAACTGAGCAGCATAGAGCGCCCTCTGGCGGCTGGAGACGGTAATGTTTTCTCTTGGTTCATTTCTCTTGGTTCAGGTCAAATTAATTTTGATAAATAAGTTGCACCTGACTATAAGTCGCAGGACCAGCCAAACTATGAAAAAAAGTTTGACTTATAGTCCGGAAAATATGGGTATATATGTTCAGTTGAGAATGTTATTGTTCTGTATTTTGTATTGATCTTTAAATAGTATAACAAAATAAACATTTAAAATAGTATATAATATATGTATTATCATTATATTAACGTTATAAGTTCAGGTGGAGAAGATGTAATCATTTTGTATTTTATGTTGAAAAATTAATAAAAATATAATTATATATATTTTATATATAATGTCATGGGTATGACACAGGTATTAAAAGGAGAGGGTGACTTATGAGCACATAACCCATGTCCCCATTTTTCAAAACGCTTATAAATCATACAGAATGAGTTTTTTTTGAGAAAGTAAAAATGCACAAAGTTTCCTGTGAGGGTTAGGGTTAGGTGTAGGGTTGGTGAAGGGCCATAGAATATACAGTTTGTACAGAATAAAAACCATTACACCTATGGGATGAACACACTTTACACTAAATCAAACATGTGTGTGTGTGTGTGTTTTAAGGCATGAGCACGGTTCACGAAGTGATCGTGGCGCGTCACTGTGGGATGAGGGTCGTGGCTCTGTCTCTGATCACCAATCAGGTGGTGATGGATTATGACAGCGAGAAGAAAGCCAATCACGAGGAGGTTCTGCAGACGGGGGAACTGAGAGCGCAGCCGATGGAGAAACTGGTCTCCACCATGGTCTCCCGCATGCAGCTGTCAAACAACCAACACTAAAGCACTGACAGCCAACACATCCACACGCACATCGCTACACGCTAGAATGCTAGTCATATACGTCAGTTTCTCCCTTACTATGTTTACATTTCAGGGACAAAGCGTTTTGGGAACATTTTCTCCTGTCATCACCAGAAGTTACTTTAGAAGTTACTGTTTTAATGTGTATTTATTGTCTCCAAAAAACGTCTTAAACGTGATTTATTTAAAACCTATAAGTTAAAGCACAATTTATGAAGAAAATACTTTTATAAAGAAGCACTGTTACTGAATTTGCTGTGAGGTGTAGTGAAGTAAAGATGACTGTATTTATGCAAACTATTTATGTAAACGAGCTGAAACTGTAAGGTTTTGAAGTTGTTTTAAATTGCACTAAATGATGGAGTTTTGTGTGTCAGTTTTAAGACCTGATTGACTGTTTTACTGACTTTAACCAGCACTTTTCCCAAAAACATATATTTTATTGACCTGAATTTAGAAATTGCACTTCAAGCTTTGGGTTTCATGGTTTTTCTATGATCTGCTTCAATGCAATTAAAATGATGTTGGTGTACCAGATGTTTTCTTGGTTTGACATTTTACTGCTGTCATTTTTCTACCTTTTAACACGTTATATGGTTTGTTTTAGCTGGTTAAATCAACTAGTTTTAGCTGTTTCTGAGCTGTTTTTTTCTAATTGAGATGGTTTTAGAAGGTTTTTCCACTTCAAGACTTCAGTTTTAGTTTTGTTTTTACTGCAGCCTTAAAAATGCAAACAAATAAATAGATGCATGCAAAAGACCTGCACATTTGGCATATGATAGAAAATATGTAAATGATCAGACCTGTACGCAAACGATCAGTGACGTCAGTTCATCTCTGAAACAGACTCACTGTCTCCCTCTAGTGGTTTTAGTGGGGAATTAAAGAAAAAAAAACTCCTTTAAAGCTGCATTAGGTAACTTTTGTAAAAATATATTTTTTACATATTTGTTAAACCTGTCATTATGTCCTGACAGTAGAATATGAGACAGATAATCTGTGTAAAAATCAAGCTCCTCTGGCTCCTCCCAGTGTCCTATTGCCATTTGCAGAAATACATCGCTCCCGGTAAAAAACAACCAATCAGAGCTGCGGTCCGTAACTTTGTTTGTGTTCAAAATGTAGAAAAATGTATATAATAAGTGAGTACACCATGAATCCATTTTCCAAACCGTGTTTTTAGCTTGTCCTGAATCACGAGGGTGCACCTATAATAAGTGTTTATATTCGGACAAACACATGATTCCTGTCTGAATCAGAGCCAGCTTCCAGCTGTTTGTTCTGTTGTAAGCAGAGCATCTAACATGAGCTATGAAAGAAATCAAGGTGCACAGGAGAAAAGAAAGCACCTTTACATAGACAATACTGGACAACACTGAACGCAAACACAGGGCTATAAGAACTAAAATCCTACTTTACACATGACTTTTTGTGCTGCATCAACTCTTTTGCAGATTGTAAGTTAATTCATTTTGAATGCTTATTTTTGTCAAGATGCAGGATTGTTATTTTGCTTGATACTTTGATTTGACATGATCACTTTTTCCTCAGGAGAGGAAACTAGTGAGTCAACTCCTGCAGAAAGTGGACGAGCTCCTGGTTGACCACTGTGCTTTACAACATCAGGTCAAAACAAATAAAATCACAGCTAAAAACTAATTATATCAGCATTAAATCAGCAAATACTGCATGAGAGAACTTCTATATATACGCCTGGTTTCACAGACAGGGGACTAAGGATTAGGCCATAGTTTAATTAGGACGTTAAACTCCAAGTAGCTTCAGACTCATGAATATTTTTATTCTGGGCTCACAGTTGTCCTGTGCATTGAGTCCAAGCCTAATTAGTTCATTTCCACACAGTAATATTGTATGGTGAGATCAGAATCGAATCGTGACATGATTATAGTTTACTGTATCCATCTGTATTCCTCTAAATAAAATCAAGGCATGTGTATCATGTCTCAGGACTTTATTGTGTTATGTGGCATATATATGTGGTATAATAAATAATCCATGAATTAATATACAGTTACACCTTATGGAATTCATTTTTTTAAATATACTTTGGTGTTTTTTTATTTTTATTTTTTGACTTGTTTAGCTTTTTGGTCATATATGTATTTTGACCTTAAACTCAAAAAAAGGAAATGTGATTTATAAATTACAATTCAGTGTATAAAGGGATATATGCACTATTAAATAAATAAATGTTTTTTTTTTTTAAACAACCCATATAGAAAATAAAACAAGCATGTGTCCTAATCCTTATCTTCTGATACACTGATGTATTATATTTTAGAGCAGTCAATGTAATTTAGGGAGAGAAATCAAACAAATCTGTATGTAGCCTATGTGAAAATAGTCATCCTTTTGTAATCCGTAAACGCGTGCTGTAATAGCGCGGCGCCGCCGGCGGGTGTCGCTGTGGAGCAGCGAGTCTCACGCGCCGAGCCGGAACCGGAACCGGAAGAAAACAAGAAATCTTCCTCAGCTCGACACGGCTGATCTGTAAACAAGGAAGATGAAAGACTTAATATCAATAAACTGCGTTAAACTTCTAATCCCAGCTTTATTCTACACATGTGAGTATAAATACGAGTGTTGAATGTCGAATTGTGCTTTTGCGTGGTCACGAGATGACCAATATTGTTCTCTCGCTCAGGCCTGGAATGAATTATTTAATGAAATAACTCGTTTACATTGATTTTACATTACAATAATAGTAGAATGATCTTAATCTACTGTAGAACTAGTGACTGACCGAGTCTAATCATGTTTGTGTACCGTGATTATATTCTTGTTAATACCGTGATGAATCATTATGATCGTGTTTTATTGGTATTACCGTGAGTTTACAAATTAAACACCTAATAAAATCATGATTTCATCATCTTCAATATGATAGGATAGGAAAGTAATTTAGAAAAAATAAATATCAATTATATTTGTTTATTGTAACTTCAGGTAAATCGAGCTTTGAAAGATGCTGGCTGATATTTTATCTAAAATATAAAATCATAAGAAATAAATGATCATGAATTCTAACTTTTTAAAGGCATATTTCATAATGTAAGTGAGAACAATGGGTTTTACATTTCAACATTTTATTAAAAAATTTTACTGAGTTATTGAGATCTGATGGGTTTTTTTTCTGTTAGAAATAAATGATTAATCTGTCTCTTACTTTGTCTTTTCCTTATAGCATGGTCAGATCTGTCTGTAAACATTTTGGCATGTTTTTTTTTTTTGTCTATAATTTTAACTTGAGATGAAATCTAAAACTTAAGAGGTAAAGTTTATTACAACAATGGTTTTAATATTTTTGCCTTTAATATACAAGTAGGTCAAATAGTGGCTATTGATATTTTCAATATTTTTATACCATCATATATAAAAAAAATTGTTTAGGTTTTTGTCTGAACTTATTATTATTATTATTTTTTTTTACTGAAGTAATATAAATATTAAATATAATATAAAATAAGCATATTTTAAATAAAAATATGGCTCTTTCAGTGGCAAATAAATATATAAATGCATAAATAAATAGTTTTTATTTTATCAAAGATAGTGATATAACATTTATGTAAAAAAAAATAAAAAAAAATGGCATCACACCTGACACCTTCATGCCCACGAATTATTCCAAGTAATTTTTATACTTTATTAATTTTGTATATTTTACACAGTCAAAATAGTTCAGTTTAGTTTGAATCAGTGTGAAAAGCAGAACACATTTTAGTGCAAAAAGAGATCAGCGTGAGTAATAATACTGTGCTCGTGGTCAGCAGACGTGAGTCATGTGATCTGTGTGTCTCTGCTGCTGCAGGCGTGTGCTCCAGCTCAGTGGAACAGAAGATCTATGTGGAACTCAATCAGACGGTTCCTTGTGTCCGGCTGCTGAACGCCACGCATCAGATCGGCTGCCAGTGTGAGTCATGCATTATCCTGCGGTGCGTTTCAATCTCTGTGTTCGGATCGCTGTGATGTACAGTGTTTTATTCGTCTCTCAGCGTCTATGTCAGGAGATACAGGAGTCCTTCATGTGCTGGAGACAGAATCAGACCTGGACTGGATCCTCAGCTCGGGACCACATCCTCCGTACATGGTGATCCTGGAGACGAGCTTCTTCAACAGGTGCTGTGACGTCTGTCTGAGTGTGTGTGTGTGTGTGTGTGTGTGTGTCTGATCTGATCTGATGTGTTTCTCCTGCAGGTCGGTCATGATGAGGATGAAGAACTCCTCCCGAGTGGCTGGAGTGGCTGTGATCGTCTCAAAAACAGGACTTGCTGATAATTTCTCACCTCACACGACCTGCCCCAACCAGAACACAGGTGAGAGAGAGAGAGTGTGTGTGTGTGTGACCGTGTGTGACCAGGAGTGAAACAAAAACACTAAGTGGGGATAGATTGAACTTTTGGAGAAATAGAGATAGAATGGGGAAAAGTGAAGAAACGCTGAGCAGTCACAACACTTTCCCACATCTGTGTGTGATTGTGTTTCCTCGTGCTTCAGGTGTGTACAGTGAGAATTATGGCCCTGATCTGGCGAACTGTAACGTGACCGTGTGGAATCCCTTCGGGAACGGACTGTCCTACGAAGACTTCGCTTTCCCCGTGTTTGCTCTGAAAGATGAGAATCAGACTCAGGTCATCCGTAAGGTGTGTCTCTCTCTCTCTCTCTCTCTCTCTCTCGTGTGTGTGTGTGTGTGTGTTCATCACAGCGCTGTATGACACGTGTGTGTGTGTGTTTGCAGTGTTACGAGGATCATAACCAGCGTGTGAACGGAAGCGCTCCTCAGTATCCGCTGTGTGCCATGCAGCTCTTCTCACACATGCATGCTGTGACCGACACCGTGACCTGCATGAGACGCACAGACCTGCAGAACCGGTTCAGCATCAACCCAGGTACACACACACACACATCATCATCATCATCATCATCATCATTAGACACAAAGCAAACTATGAAATAATGAAAGATAAGAAGTCTTGTTTTTTGAGAAATGTATCAAAATTGAGGCTTAAAATGAGAAAAAAATATATAAGATAGAAAAATTAAATTTTACCCTTTTAGTAGAGATAAACGTCAGAGATAGAGAGAAAAATAAAAGAAATATATTTTTATAAATATATATACATTTATAAATACACATACACAAACACGCACACACTTATGTATATATATATTTTTTTTATAAATTAAAATAAAAACTGTTTTAGTTAGGCACAATTTTTTTTGTTTAAGCTGAAGTACTATAAAAAATTAATAAAACCTATACAAACATCATTTAAAAAAAAAATAACAATGACAAAAACGCACAACAAAATTACTAAAACTTTAACTTAAGTTAAAATGATATAAAAATAAGAAAAAATATATATATAAAAGCTAACAACTAAAATATAGAGAGTAATTCTAATAGTATTTCAATGGTACTAAGATAAAAGATTTCTAGACCTGGAAAAGTCTTGAAATTAATAAAATCTTTGAACAGCGAGGGCATTTTTAAAAGAATATTTATTTATCAAATTATTTTAAGCTCTCAAAAATTTTTATGAGTTAGACATTGCTTAAAATAAAATTTGTATTGTTTAAAAATCCTCGTCATTAGTGGTTTAAATTATATAAATGTGTATTTGATAAATGCTGATGGCAAGCGAGAAAGCATTCTAATGTTTGCCTAATAATATAAAAGCATTTGTTATAATACTTTTGGGTGCTGTATGTGCTCCGTCAAAATAAAAGTCCCACATAGAACACACCGGCAAATCTTTTCTTCCGATATTAAAAAAAATTCTTAATATCGGCCGATATATCGGTCAACTACTACTTGTCATAATATCCTTTCTGAAAAAAGCAGGAACCTTCAAGAACATTCAGCATTATTTTTATTATTATTATATTTTATTTTATTAATCCATGCACTTTCTGTTAGTGAAAAACATTTTGTAAATAAAACTTCCATTATAGATTTCATATAGACAGAGGAAATCTCTTCACCTACACATATAGTTCTGACACTGATTATGAGCATCATACTTACTGTCCATGTGTCTCGTCTCCTGTCAGAAGTCCTGTGTGACCCTCTGAGTGATTTTAACGTCTGGACGTCCACTCGGCCGCTCAACAACAGCGCCAAGGGCCACGCAGCCGACGAGAGCGTCGTCATCGCTGCGACACGAGTGAGGAATAGACTCCAGATGTTCATTCTAAACTAACATTTGTGCTCATGTACCTCCAGCTGTGAGCAATACACTCTTCTTTTGTGTCTCAGCTCGACGGCAGGTCGTTCTTCTGGGAGCAGGCTCCGGCCGCCGAAGGAACCGTGTCTGGAATCGTCACCCTATTGGCCGCCATTCAAGCTCTCTATCCTGTCACTCAGGAAGCCCCGCCCACTCGCAATATCTTCTTCAGCTTCTTCCAAGGGGTCAGCATCATCATTATTCTTCAATCATTATTGAATCCAACTGCAAAATTTG
>NC_039244.1:2342714-2392714 GCF_003368295.1 Carassius auratus
CAGATGGCAACAGTTCAAAGAGGGAGTGTGCTGGGTGTGAGGGGTCCAGAGTGATTTTGACAGCCCTTTTTCTCACTCTGGATAAGTACAGTTCTTGAATAGAAGGGAGAGTTGTACCGATGATTCGCTCAGCAGTCCGGACTACCCTCTGTAGTCTTCTGAGGTCAGATTTAGAAGCTGAGCTGAACCAGACAGTTACTGAAGTGCAGAGGATGGATTCGATGATGGTGGAGTAGAACTGTTTCAGCAGCTCCTGTGGCAGGTTAAACTTCCTCAGCTGGCGGAGAAAGTACAACCTCTGCTGGGCCTTTTTTACGATGGAGTCAATGTGAATGTCCCACTTCAGGTCCTGAGAGATAGAGGTGCCCAGGAACCTGAATGACTCCACTGCAGTCACAGTGCTGTTCATGATGGTGAGTGGGGGGAGTGCAGGGGGGTCTCTCCTGAAGTCCACGATCATCTCCACTGTTTTGAGGGTGTTAAGCTCCAGGTTGTTGAGACTGCACCAGACAGCCAGCTCTTTTACCTCCTGTCTGTAAGCAGACTCGTCACCGTCCTGAATGAGGCCGATGAGTGTGGTGTCGTCTGCAAACTTCAGGAGCTTGACAGAGGGGTCCTTAGATGTGCAATCGTTGGTGTAGAGGGAGAAGAGCAGTGGGGAGAGAACACAGCCCTGGGGAGCTCCGGTGCTGATTGTACGGGTGCTGGATGTGTATTTTCCCAGCCTCAGTAGCTGCTGCCTGTCTGTCAGGAAGCTGTTGATCCACTGGCAGACGGAGGTGGGCACGGAGAGCTGATTTAGTTTGGGCAGGAGGAGGTTTGGGATGATCGTGTTGAAGGCCGAGCTGAAGTCCACAAACAGGATCCTCACATAAGTCCCCGGTCTGTCTAGGTGTTGCAGAACATAATGCAGTCCAATGTTTACTGCATCGTCCACAGACCTGTTTGCTCTGTAGGCAAACTGAAGAGGATCCAGCAAGGGCCCAGTGATGTCCTTCAGGTGGGCCAGCACCAGTTTTTCAAATGACTTCATGACTACAGACGTTAGAGCCACAGGCCTGTAGTCATTTAGTCCTGTAATTTTGGGTTTCTTAGGGATGGGGATGATGGTGGAACGTTTGAGGCATGAAGGGACTTCGCACAGCTCCAGCGATCTGTTGAAGATCTGTGTGAAGATGGGGGCCAGCTGGTCAGCACAGGATTTCAGACAGGCTGGTGTAACACAATCTGGGCCTGGTGCTTTTTTTCTTTTCTGCTTCCGGAAGACCTGGCGCACCGCATCCTCGCTGATCTGAATTGCAGGTGTGGGGGAGAGGGGGGATGCAGGAGGTGTGAATGGTGAGAGTGCTTGATTGGAGAGGTGTTCAGGATGGGTTGCAGGAGCTGTTAATGGTGTGAACGGTAGTTTGGAGAGGCATTCAGGGCTGGTTGCAGGAGTTGTGAAGGGTGTGAATGGTTGTGTGGGGAGGCGTTCAGGGCAGGTGATGGGTGTTCTTTCAAACCTGCAATAAAACTCGTTCAGATCGTCTGCCAGTCGTTGATTCTCTACAGTGCTGGGGGGTGGTGTCTTGTAATTGGTGATCTTCTTTAGACTTTTCCACACTGATGCGGAGTCGTTGGAAGTGAACTGAGTCCTTATTTTTTCAGAATAATTCCTCTTTGCCACTTTGATCTCCTTTTCCAATGTGTATTTAGCCTGTTTATACAAGACATTGTCCCCCTTCACGTAAGCATCTTCTTTGGCTTGACGGAGCTGTCTGAGTTTTGCAGTGAACCACGGTTTGTCATTATTGTAAATTAGTTGAGTCTTTGTAGGAATACACAGATCCTCACAGAAACTGATATATGATGTTACGGTCTCTGTGAGTTCATCCAGATCAGTGGTAGCAGCTTCAAAAACACTCCAATCAGTGAGGTCAAAACAAGATTGTAAATCCTGCTCTGCTTCATTAGTCCATCTTTTTACAGTCCTTGATACAGGTTTAGCTGATTTTAGTTTCTGCCTGTAGGACGGTATAAGATGAACCAGAAGGTGATCAGAACGTCCCAAAGCTGCTCGTGGAACAGAGTGAAATGCATCCTTTATTGTGGTGTAACAGTGATCCAATATATTACTGTCTCTTGTGGGACAAGTAACATGCTGTCTGTATTTTGGCAGTTCACGGGACAGATTGGCTTTATTAAAGTCCCCAAGAATGATTAAAGCAGAGTCCGGGTGTTGTTGTTCTGTCTCTGTGATCTGATCAGCGAGTTTCTGTAAAGCTGAGCTCACATGCGCTTGCGGAGGGATGTAAACACTGACCAGAATGAACGAGTGAAACTCCCGCGGCGAATAGAACGGCTTGCAGTTAATGAAGAGTGTTTCGAGATTTGAGCAGCACGTCTTCTTTAACACAGTTACATCTCTACACCACCGTTCATTGATGTAAAAGCATGTCCCGCCGCCGCGCGATTTTCCAGTGGATTCTGATTCGCGATCCGCTCTAAACAGCTGAAAGCCCGGCAGATGGAGCGCGCTGTCCGGTATGGTGTCATTCAGCCAGGTTTCCGTGAAACACAGAGCAGCAGAGTGTGTGAAATCCTTATTTGTCCGAGAGAGCAAAAGGAGTTCGTCTGTTTTGTTGGGTAGAGAGCGGAGATTTGCCAGATGGATGCTAGGCAACGGCGTTCGAAATCCGCGCTTCCTGATTCTGACGAGCGCTCCTGCTCGCTTCCCCCGTCTGCGCGTCCTGAAGCGCTTGATCAGCGCCGCCGCTCCTCCGATAACAACGTTCAGTAAAACGTCTGAATAATTGAAATCCGGAAAAACATCTTGTGGTGCGTTCTGCCGAATGTTCAGCAGTTCTTCCCTGGTGAAACTGATGGCAGGAATATAACTAAAGACAGGACAAACTAACAAAAACACAAAAACATATGCGGAGCTCGTCACGGAGGCAGCCATCCTGTATCGGCGCCAGCGAGAATACCGCTGAATAAAAGTTTTTATTTCTTAAAAAAAACAATAATAATAATAAAAATGTACTGACCGCAAGCTTGTGAACTGTAGTGTATATTGTTAGAAGATGTGTAGTTGTGTGTTGTTAGATTGTTATTTCCATTTTAAATAAATGCTCTTCTATTTAACTTATTATTCATCAAAGAATCCTGAAAAAAGTATCATAGGTTGCAAAAAAATATTACGTTTCAGCACTGATAATAAATCAGCATCATATTATTCTGATTTCTGAAGATCATGTGACTCTGAAGACTGGAGGAATGATGCTGAAAATACAGCGGAGCATTCACAGGAATAAATTAGATTTAAATGTATATTTAAATTGAAAAACTTTATTTTACATATACATTTACAAATTAGATTTTCTGTTAGTAAAAATGACAAACATATACGGCTAAAGACTGATATTGATATAATTATTGTCGTTTGAAGTTATTCAATTATTTCTGATCTGGAGGATTATGAGATTTTTTCTAATTTAACTAACTTCTCGGATAAATGCTAATTAGACAAACTTCAAGTTCTTAATTTGGTTTTTCATAAATAACATACCAAAATGTTATTAAGGCAGTATCCTACATAGACCAAACAATCCCAGAATGCAATGTGACAAGCTCAGGAATATATATTTTCATCCCAGGTGGTGAACTGATTTTTATATATTTTTTAATGTAATTTTATTATTGTTTATTTGTATATTATTACATTTTTGGTTTCAGTTATGTATAAATTCATAAATAATTATTTTTACAAAAAATCATTTTTGTTTTTATTTGCATATATATATATTATATACAAATTTAAAATTATAAATGAATTTGAAAAGTAAAAAAAAAAACTTTATTTTCGGTTTTATGTGTATGCATATATATATATATATATATATATATATATATATATATATATATATATATATATATATATATATATATATAAAGGCGGTGGACAAGTAAAAAATCATAAGTTATTTAAAAAAAAATAGTTATTTTGTTGTTTTGTTTATTTTTATATGAATAATTTTAGATTTTATGTGCATATTTGTATACGAGTAAAATTGGATATATGTATTATAAGGCGATGGACAAGTGAAAAATGATAAAGTAATTTTTTTAAATAGTGATTTCTCCTGTGTTTCCCAGAATGCCCTGCTCTGATGCTCTGTGTCTGTTCTCTCTCAGTTGTTCTCGTATTTCTGGGTGTCTGGTCCGGCGTCGGTCAACAGCACCAGTGAGCCATTCTGCGTCCGAGCGTCCGTGCGTCTCTCCAAAGCCGTGTCTCCTGCCTTCGAGCTTCTGGAGTACGGCTCTCGAAATTATTCCACATGGACCGAGTCCCGCTGGAAGAGCATCCGAGCGCGCATCTTTCTGGTGGCGAGCAGAGAACTGGAGGTAAAGCAGCCGACGAAACAACAACAGAAATCAATATAACAAACTTTATTTAAAACTAGTCAAAGTAACATTTTTCTACTTTCGTTTAGATTCATCTGATGTACTAAAATAACTAAAAGTGAAGTAATAAAAACTTTTCTCTCTTTGTTTGTGTCCTGTAGATGTTAACACTAGGAGTGGGCGTGGCCGTGCTGCTGCTGTCTCTATTGGTGACGTACTTCATCAGCTCGAAGGCGGAGCTTCTGTTTAGCTCCGCCCGTGAAACGCCCACAACGACCTACTGAACAAATCCAGAGTCCAGAATCTCCAGCTGCTCATCATGCATTTCCCTAACACAGAAACACACTTCAGTTCATGTTTAATTTATTCAGACCTGGCTGGATTCTTCTTGGATTTGTCATACTGGTTTTAGCTGGGCTGGTCTGAACTGGTCTTGAAAGTGTTTTTTTTTTTTTTATATATATAATTCCAGATGTTTTTTGTGATCATGACATGGACGGGCACAAAACTAAAAGCTGATTTTAAGTGTTTAAGATGAGAATAAGTGTGTGTGTGAACAAGTATAAATGCAGTGAGAATGTGCAATAGCTTACTGAGTTTAATTAAACCTTCATCTCGATGTGGATCTTTGATTTGGGAATGTAAAACTGTCTGTTCGTAAACGAGCAGGATAAGCTCCCTGATGAACACTGACTGTCCTCGATGAATCGCTCGTGTTTCCCATCGAGAGAGATGTGGAGCTTCAAACAACCAAATTAACTGCGATTGTCTGTTTGATCAATGATGTCACTGTTTTTCTCTGTGAAACTGATGCCTTGAAAACCTGAATAAACATGGCTTTTTTCCAGAATTTAATTTAGCTATGTCTGCTTAAACTATGAAGTTATTATTACTGGAAATAAACTTTGTGCTCATCAACTTAAAATACATTCAAAGAGATTGTGAAAACAAATGCAGCATTCAGGAAAAGCGGTCTTGTGAAAAAAAAAATTTTTTGGTCTCAAATATTTACATTTCTTTTATGTTATATAACATTATATTATTATATTTCTCAAAACCATTTTTTTATATAAAATAATGTAATTGTAAAAAATATTTTAGTAATATTTTGCAATATTAATAATTCAATATTTATGGCGAATTTAGAATAATTGGTATATTTTATGTCATCTTAATGATAAAAAAAGTGTCCCAATTTACCTGTTTCATAATTGTGTTATATAAACATAAATGTGATTTATGGATTTAATATTTGCATATAAAATGAAAATATTATAATATACAAATATTTTAAAAGTACACCCTGACAACCAACCGCATCTTAGCAACCTCATAGCCACACCCTGACCACCATCCACATCCTAGCAACCTCATAGCAACACCCTGACAACCGAACCACATCATAGCAACACCCTGACAACCACCCACATCCTAGCAATCCCATAGCCACACCCTGACAACCACCCACATCCTAGCAACCTCATTGCAACACCCTGACAACCGAACCACATCATAGCAACACCCTGAAAACCACCCACATCCTAGCAATCCCATAGCAACACCCTGACAACCACCCACATCCTAGCAACCCCATAGCCACACCCTGACAACCACCCACATCCTAGCAATGCCATAGCCACACCCTGACAACCACCCACATCTTAGCAACCCCATAGCCACACCCTGACAACCACCCACATCCTAGCAACCCCATAGCCACACCCTGACAACCACCCACATCCTAGCAACCTCATAGCGACACCCTGACAACCACTCACATCCTAGCAACCCCATAGCAATGCCCTGACAATCACCCACATCCTAGCAACCTCATTGCAACACCCTGACAACCACCCACATCCTAGCAACCCCATAGCCACACCCTGACAACCACCCACATCCTAGCAACCCCATAGCCACACCCTGACAACCACCCACATCCTAGCAACCTCATAGCCACACCCTGACAACCACCCACACCCTAGCAATCCCATAGCCACACCCTGACAACCACCCACATCCTAGCAACCTCATAGCGACACCCTGACAACCACCCACATCCTAGCAACCCCATAGCCACACCCTGACAACCACCCACATCCTAGCAACCTCATAGCGACACCCTGACAACCAACCACATCGTAGCAACCTCATAGCAACACCCTGACAACCACCCACATCCTAGCAACCTCATAACAACACCATGACAACCAACCACCTCCTAGCAACCTCATAGCAACACCCTGACAACCACCCACATCCTAGCAACCTAATAGCAACACCATGACAACCACCCACATCCTAGCAACCTAATAGCAACACCATGACAACCACCCATACCCTAGCAACCACCCAGAGCATCCTAGCAGCCCTTTAGCAACTCCAAGAACACCCCAGCAACACTTCCTGACAACCACTCACAAGCTAGCAACCTCATAGCAACACACTGACAACCAGCCACATCATAACAACCAGCCAGAACTCCCTATCGATCGCATAGCAACACCTTAGCGATATATATATATATATATATATATATATATATATATATATATATATATATATATATATATATATATATATTTTGGCCTGTTTCAAAAATGTATGTTTTTCCTTTTTGAGAGAAAATAAGAAGTCTTGTTTCCTGGAACAGGAATTAATAATCTAGTTTTGAATTCTGCATATTTTCATGAGCCGACTGGCAGATAATTCTTCTAATGTTAAGCATAAGTTCAGTCAATTTTGAATGTAATTTTAATTTTGCTTCTCTAGTTCTTTATAACTGATTAAATATATTTTCAGATATTTTTATTGGAAAACAAGACAAAAATACTCGGGATGAAAATCATTGTAGTTTGGAAACATTAGACGTCTTCTGTGATGGAAATAAGCAGCTCTTTTCCAGTCGCTTTGTCAGAAATGCTCCTCACTTCTCTGAGAAACAGGAAGGACCTGTGGCCTGGTTTCAGTGTTGTGTGTTCATGAGAAGTAAAAAAAGGAGAGAGAGAGAGAAAAAAGGACGCTGGTGTGAAATTGCATGTATGTCAGTGTATGTGCGTGTGTGTATTTCGGACACTTTGTCTCAACCCACAGCTTCCTGTTATATGACTCTTTTGTCACTGCCATGGTTTACTCTTCCTCTTCGTGTATTTCTGCTCGACTCTCCCTCTGTCTGTCATTTCAGAGGAAAGATGCATTCGCTGGACCTCGGCCTGATTCTCCTGCTCAACGCCGGACGAGTCGGTAAGATCAAATCAAATCAAACTTCATCCAACGCAGAACCACCTGAGAAATCCTGACAGACACATCTTTAACAAAAAAGCGTGAAAAAGTTCATTTAGGAAAGGTCATTTTAAACCACCTCTTCCTGTTCCGCATTTAACAAATACATAGTAGTTCTGAAACAATTAGATGTTATTATAGCTATATTACAAGTTAATGAGAGTAAATTGTACTTTTATGAATTCATTTACAACTGGATTTCTTTTTGCTGTGTATTTGTTGCATAAAAACGATATGCTTTAAACATTTAAATATTTGAAAATTATAATTTATCGCTTTAAACATTTAACATTAAGCATGATTATTTAATTTGATATATATATACACTCAATGGTTATTTATTTCCTTGTATTAAAGTAATAATGTTTTCTTGGCGTGGATGGCATTTGTTGAAGCTGTTGTGAAATATCTTGTTGTTTGTCAGCTGCGCAGGAGGATGGAAAAGTGTGTTACATCCTGGATGGGATTCTGATCGTTTACGGCATTGTGCTGACCGTCCTTTACTGCAGATTAAAGGTGACCCTTCATCAAGACATTTAGTGTCATTTTCCACCTCATTATAGAATAAAATATCTGTTTGGTGACTACACCAAAAATATTTGTTTGCTAGTAAATCTAATTATTAATCTATTGACTTATATTAATAAGATCTATCGTCATTAATCTATCGTTTTGTCTTCAACTTCAACTTTCAGTTTGTTTTAATGAACATTTAGATTTAGTCATTAAATTGGGATTAAAATACTTTCTCAGTACAGTTTTGAACAGTGAACAACGCCTAAAGAAAATACTACATTCTAGATTACGCTGAAATCTTCACCTCCTTATTTTCAGTTTGTTAAAATCCCAAAACTTTGTTTTCAGGATTAAATTAAAAATACCTCAATTTTGTGACACGGCCTTCGCTGTATGTTATGAACAGAATATGTTTTTGATGTTGAACTGAATTTCTCTGATCATGAAAGTAATGTTCACTGCTTGTATTTTCTCAGATGCGTTCGTCTGGAGATAAAGCTTTCTCAGAGGTGGGTATTTCTCTCTGTGGTTTGTTTCTGCTGATTCTATAATGGCATTTCTGTTTCTCGTTCGTCAGTTGACCACAGACAGCTATTAAAAACACAAACACACATGCATACACTCCTCTACTTAGTTATCTAAATATGGACTTATTATTTTTATATACAGCTGCTAATCAATACTCAAACCAAGCATTAACGCAGAACATTCTGCATATTTACAGTAACACTTAAAGCCTTTATATATGATGCATTATAAATGTTGTTTTTGTGCATTAATTTTGCCTCGTAATGCACCTTATAATGCACTGTATAATCTTGTGAATAATTGTATTTTTGCATTATAGAGAATCTGTTTCCTGTTTGACAGCTTTATAAAGCTGTTTTGACACAATCAGAATTGCTGATAGCGCTGTAGAAATAAAGTTCATTTGACTTTTATATATTCAGTGTTACACATTTAGAAAGTATAATGCATGAAAACACATGTCCATCATAAATACTTATATTAATGCATTATACATACAGTAGATTCTTCGAGTGTCACCAAAAATGCTGCATTTACTTTATTTTATACTGTTTTTGCAAATGCGGATGTCTTCAGCAGGTTTTGTCAGATTTACTTCCTATTTGGGTGAAAATTTAGCACACGCACACACACACACACACACACAGCTAACCTTCAAAAAAAAAGAAAAAAAGAAAAAGAAAAACTCCTTTTTAACACATCCTCATTTGTAAAAACAGTTCTAAGAACATTTTACTAACGTTCCTGTTAGGTCATATTTCTGAACGTTCATAGAAGGTTTACCACATTCGCTTTTGAAAACATTTTTCTTGGTTATGTGAACCTTAAGGGAACATTCCAGTTTTATTATTTATTTATTATTTCGTTTTTTTCATGTCCTGAAACAAGTACGTTTTTTAAGAAAAAATATTAGATGAGTGTTTGACCAAAAAAAAAAAAAAAAACACTCCATGACATTAATGATCAGATGACTCTAAATGAATGTTTATTCATAACCTTGTTAGCTCACATTAACCAAATAAAGACAGAGATAATAAAGACATCAACAAAGACTATTCCCTTTGATATTAAACTCGTTATAAATGATTAACTCAAATTACAATATCCTGATTGAGCTCACTTTCTGATGACAAATTCATCCTTAAATTACACATGATTAAACGCACAGAAAAACCCCTTCAGTCGGTCGATAAACACGCTATGGTGCCTCTTGTTCATCTTGTAATTTGTTAAGATGTCCTCATAGTTCACTTGAGAGACAGAATGAAGTCACACAAATGCATAAAGAGGATCAGAAAGCGGAATAGGTGTTGACTAACACCACAGTCTTGAGCAAGAGTCACTTCTCACATTCACTGTCCTCTTGTGTTTTTCAGAAACGAGAAGGAGACATTTATCAGGTACTGTGCTGTCAATGAGCTTCATGTTGTCTGGTGAGTGAGTGACTGTTGCAGTGATTTCATGTGTGTGTGTGTGTGTGCTTCTTCAGGATCTGGGACGGCGAGACGTGGACACCTACGACACTCTCCATCCCGGGAAGAAGAAGCCTCTGGCCTGAGAAGATCTCAAACTGTGCAGCTGGTGTCTTTAAACTATATCTGTGCTGTGTTTATAAGTAAGCGAGCTAGCAGAGCTTTGTGGGTCATGAGATTCTGATTTATTGGCCTTGTTTGCATGTGTCTTTGAGACAAACGTCACAATTAATGTATGAAATACATGTGTGTGCCTCTTCATTTCAACATAATAAAATTATGTTTTTAACTTAATAATGTGTTTCCTTTTTATGGTGTCTGCTATCTGTAAGTTGAATGTGTACAAAACAGCTTGTTATGCTGCTTGATAATGTATGAAAATTGTTTAACAGTTCACTGCAATGTGTTATTCTTATCTATAGTGGTTAATGAACCAAAAGGAAATATATACGTATGTGTTGAGAAATAAAGATATATTCAAAATAATTTTAGTGCCTCAAGATTTCTGTTTTATGTCACTTTGGATGAAAATGAAAATGAATTACTGTAAATATGATGTGAATGTAATTCAAAACAAATCAACAATAACATGATCAGAACAGTATTAAAAATGTAAATAAACAAATATATGTTGCTAAAAGTACTTTATAAACTAAACTAAATAACCCAGACGAACGTCATCAGAACAAATAAAGAGTTAATTGGCAAAAACAGATAACTGCATTCTTTTTTATTGTGAATCCCAATTAATTCCAATCACAATGAAGATGATTTATTTCAATTAGGTTAAAAAAGAACTAAAAATACAGCTAACACAATACAAACATGATAATATAATAAAAAACATTATTTGAAATAAAAAAATAAATTAAAAAAACTTAGTTATCTGTTTTTGCAAATAAACCTTTCAAATGTTCTTCCAGTAACATTAATATAACGTTCATTTAACAATATCTGGTAACATTCCCAAGTCGGACGTTCTTCAAACGTTTTTAAATGTAACCGCTCGTTTCGGAACGTTCTTTGATGTTTGAAAAATGGAATGTTCCTTTAATGTTAGTGTAACAAAAATAACATATTTGAACATTTAAAAAAAAAAGAGAACAGAGAACATTAAGAAATAACTTGTTCAGAACTTAATGAGAACGTTTATCTCATTAAATATATATATTTTTAATATATATAAACGATTTATGATGTATATGTCATATGTCCGATGTATTAACCAGCAGATGGCGCTATAAAACAGTTTGAACCATTGTCTGGGAAATAACGTAATGATTAACTATAATACAAAAACAAGAGAAAACCCAAGCGCGGGTAAACTATCCGCACACAGCACGTGACCAATCATATTAGAACGACAGAAATAACTTCTGCACAAGTACACATAAATTAACACGCATATACATAGTAGTTAAAAATTATCAGGGTTATATCAATAATACAAATAATTGTTAAATAACAATATATATTAATAGTTTTCTTTTACTATAAAGTAAAAACAAACTCTGTATATCCCTCTTCACTGGAGTTGACATTTTCTTGGCTGCTTGTTGGCATGTTAACAAGAAATGTGAGGAATGTACATCTGAACTGGTTTGTCCTGTTCATTTCTACATCACAAAACAACCCATACACCTCAAAAAAGAAAGAAATTCACACCTCGACGTGCGTTCAGAGAGTTTTTTTTTTATATAAATACATTTCTAGAAATCCATCACAGAGATTCCTGAGATAGTAAGAAAAGCTTTGGGTCAGTGCTAAACTCAAATGTCAAAGGTGTGTGTCTGTGTGCGGAAGTGGTGGGCGGAGCCTACGTGAACGCGCAGGACAGGTGTGAATGAACGCGCACCTGAGCCCGTTTGAATGCGTGAACTCACTGCAAACGGAGTTTAATCAGGAGTTTATTAGTCCTTCCGTAGACTTTCAGCTCATGTTTCGTGACAAAATCGCATTTTCATCTCGCATACTTACTTTATTATGCTGACCAATAATCCCTCCATATTTAATAACACAGTTTCAGATGGATTAAGAGAAGAAGCGCGTGGGGACATGACGAGATGCGTTGAGGAATAACAGAGCAATATCTCGGCAGAATAAACCAGCAGAATGACGAAACTTCTGGCCCTCGTCTGTGTGATCGGCTTCAGATTGATGGGTAAGAAAATCTCGTGTACCTGAAATCATTTAGTCGTTTCTCTCTCAGCACATCTGTCCTTTTTGTCTACTTTATTGTGCGTTTCATGCAGCCTTTTTAGTCAAGTAAATGGTGAATATAAATAGTATATTGGCTGAATATGATTCAGAATGAGATGTTAGCTCAGAGTGTGTGTTTGTGTGGGTGTGTGATGATTGATCTGTGATGTGGAACAGTCACATTCTCTTCTACTGTAATTAAAGTTCAACCAGCTTCAAAAACCATTACTCACTCATTTATGACTGACATGGAGGAAATAAGTGAAGGAGCAAGTGTGTGTGTGAAAGAGAGAGGGAGTGAGTGAGTGTGTGTGTGTTCTATAATCAGAAGGAAATGATAGCTGATTAACAAGGGTGTAGAAGCACGTAACCCTGATTTTATGCCTAAAACAGATGTTTCCTGAAAAGTTAGATCTCAGTTCTGATTGGTTGATTGGAATGTTGTTTTAGAATAAACAAGGATGTTGATCCAGGAACATGTTGTACTTCGTGAATTCACACTCACCTTGTGAATATGAGTAAGTTGTGTATATATGTGTGTGTGAGGGAGTTAATTGTTTTGTGTGTGTGTGTGTGTGAGATGTGTGAGAGTCAGTAAATGTACATGTGTGTGTATTTGTGTGTGAGTCAGTAAGTCTGTATGTTTGTGAGTGTGTGTGTGTGTGTGTGTGTGTGTGTGTATGAGGCAGTGAGTGAGTATGTGTGTGTGTATGTGTGTGAGACAGTGAGTGAGTGCGTGAGAGTGTATATGTTTGTGTGAGTGAGTAATTTAATGAGTATGTGTGTGAGTGAATATGTGGAGGTGTGTGAGTGAGTGAGTGAGTGAGTGATTATGTGGAGGTGTGTGTGTGGAGGTGTGTGTGTGTGTGTGTGTGTGTGGAGGTGTGTGTGTGTGTTGAGGTAAGTGAGTGTGTGGAGGTGAGAGAGAGTGTGAGTGTGTGAGTGGGTGTGTGGAGGTGAGTGAGTGAGTGTGTGTGTGTGAGTGAGTGAATGTGTGGAGGTGAGTGAGTGAGTGTGTGTGTGAGTGAGTGAATGTGTGGAGGTGAGTGAGAGAGTGAGTGTGTGAGTGAGCGTGTGGAGGTGAGTGAGTATGAGTGAGTGAGTGTGTAAGTGAGCGTGTTGAGGTGAGTGAGAGAGTGAGTGTGTGGAGGTGGGTGAGTGAGTAAGTGTGTGTGAGGGTGAGAGAGTGAGTGTGTGGAGGTGAGTGAGAGAGTGAGTGTGTTGAGGAGAGTGAGTATGAGTGAGTGAGTGTGTAAGTGAGCGTGTTGAGGTGAGTGAGAGAGTGAGTGTGTGGAGGTGGGTGAGAGAGTGAGTGTGTGTGAGGGTGAGAGAGTGAGTGTGTGGAGGTGAGTGAGAGAGTGAGTGTGTTGAGGTGAGTGAGTATGAGTGAGTGAGTGTGTGGAGGTGAGTGGGAGAGTGAGTGTGTGAGTGAGTGTGTTGAGGAGAGTGAGTATGAGTGAGTGAGTGTGTAAGTGAGCGTGTTGAGGTGAGTGAGAGAGTGAGTGTGTGGAGGTGGGTGAGTGAGTGAGTGTGTGTGAGGGTGAGAGAGTGAGTGTGTGGAGGTTAGTGAGAGAGTGAGTGTGTTGAGGTGAGTGAGTATGAGTGAGTGAGTGTGTAAGTGAGCGTGTTGAGGTGAGTGAGTATGAGTGAGTGAGTGTGTGGAGGTGAGTGGGAGAGTGAGTGTGTGAGAGAGTGAGTGTGTGGAGGTGGGGGAGTGAGTGAGTGTGTGTGGAGGTGAGTGAGTGTGTGTGGGGGTGAGTGAGTGAGTGTGAGTGTGTGTGAGTGTGAGTGAGAGAGTGAGTGGTGTGAGAGTGAGTGTGTTGAGGTGAGTGAGTATGAGTGAGTGAGTGAGTGTGTGAGTGAGTGTGTTGAGGAGAGTGAGTATGAGTGAGTGAGTGTGTAAGTGAGCGTGTTGAGGTGAGTGAGTATGAGTGAGTGAGTGTGTGTGGAGGTGAGTGGGAGAGTGAGTGTGTGAGAGAGTGAGTGTGTGGAGGTGGGGGAGTGAGTGAGTGTGTGTGGAGGTGAGTGAGTGTGTGTGGGGGTGAGTGAGTGAGTGTGAGTGTGTGTGAGTGAGAGAGTGAGTGGTGTGAGAGTGAGTGTGTTGAGGTGAGTGAGAGAGTGAGTGAGTGTGTGGAGGTGAGTGAGTGTGTGTGGGGGTGAGTGAGTGAGTGTGAGTGTGTTTGAGTGAGAGAGTGAGTGGTGTGTGAGTGAGTGTGTTGAGGAGAGTGAGTGAGTGTGTGGAGGTGAGTGAGAGAGTAAGTGTGTGAGTGAATGTGTTGAGGTGAGTGAGTGTGGAGGTGACTGGGAGAGTGTGTGTGTGGAGGTGAGTGTGTGTGAGTGAGAGAGTGAGTGAGTGAGTGTGTGTGGACTAGGGCTGCACGATGTGTAGTTTAAGCATCGATATCGCGATGTACAAATCCACGATAGTCACATTGCAGGATGTGTGATGTAGGCTGTTGTAGTTTATCCGTTATTCATTAACTGTACGGGCCAGCTAATCCCCGGCCCTTGATGAATGTGATTCGCCGATTAATTGCACAGCTTAACCATCAGAGAGTGAAAGTTTATCATTGACAGGACTGAAAAACACATGCAAGTATAACAGGGCAGAGAGAGAGGGAGCGCGAGAGAGACAGAGACAGAGAGCGCGAGAGAGACAGAGACAGAGAGTGCGAGAGAGACAGAGAGAGAGCGCTAGAGAGTGCACGCGCGAGAGAGAGCGAGCCATCTTCAAACAACACGAGCGCTGTCTCTCTCCCTGGCGCATATTAATCAATTGACACAATGGTGTGGATGTTTAAATCATTTAAAATAAGAATGTAAGTGTGCTCACCCCATTTTTTTTGTAAGAAAAAATATCGCAATATATATCGCAGAAAAATAAAATATCGCAATGTCATTTTTTCCCAATATCGTGCAGCCCTAGTGTGGAGGTGAGTGAGTGTGTGTGGGGGTGAGTGAGTGAGTGTGTGGAAGTGAGTGTGTTGAGGGAGTGAGTGTGTGTGTGGAGGTGAGTGAGTGTGTGTGTGTGTGAGAGAGTGAGTGTGTGTGGGGGTGAGTGAGTGAGTGTGTGGAAGTGAGTGTGTTGAGGGAGTGAGTGTGTGTGTGGAGGTGAGTGAGTGTGTGTGTGTGTGAGAGAGTGAGTGTGTGTGGGGGTGAGTGAGTGAGTGTGTGGAAGTGAGTGTTTTGAGGTGAGTGAGTGTGTGAGTGAGCGTGTTGAGGTGAGTGAGTGAGTGTGTGGAGGTGAGTGAGTGTGTGGAGGTGAGTGTGTGTGAGTTAGAGAGTGTGTGGAGGTGAGTGAGTGAGTGTGTGAGTGAGCGTGAGAGAGTAAGTATGAGTGAGTGAGTTTGTGGAGGTGAGTGAGAGAGTTAGTGGTGTGTGAGAGAGTGAGTGTGTGGAGGTGAGTGAGTGTGTGTGTGTGAGAGAGTGAGTGTGTGGAGGTGAGAGAGTGAGTGTGTGAGTGAGCGTGAGAGAGTGAGTATGAGTGAGTGAGTTTGTGGAGGTGAGTGAGAGAGTTAGTGGTGTGTGAGAGAGTGAGTGTGTGGAGGTGAGTGAGTGTGTGTGTGTGTGAGAGAGTGAGTGTGTGGAGGTGAGTGAGTGTGTGTGTGTGTGAGAGAGTGAGTGTGTGGAGGTGAGAGAGTGAGTGTGTGAGTGAGCGTGAGAGAGAGAGTATGAGTGAGTGAGTTTGTGGAGGTGAGTGAGAGAGTTAGTGGTGTGTGAGAGAGTGAGTGTGTGGAGGTGAGTGAGTGTGTGTGTGTGTGAGAGAGTGAGTGTGTGGAGGTGAGTGAGTGTGTGTGTGTGTGTGTGTGAGAGAGTGAGTGTGTGAGTGAGCGTGAGAGAGTGAGTATGAGTGAGTGAGTTTGTGGAGGTGAGTGAGAGAGTTAGTGTGTGGAGGTGAGAGAGTGAGTGTGTGAGTGAGCGTGAGAGAGAGAGAGTATGAGTGAGTGAGTTTGTGGAGGTGAGTGAGAGAGTTAGTGGTGTGTGAGAGAGTGAGTGTGTGGAGGTGAGTGAGTGTGTGTGTGTGTGAGAGAGTGAGTGTGTGGAGGTGAGTGAGTGTGTGTGTGTGTGAGAGAGTGAGTGTGTGGAGGTGAGAGAGTGAGTGTGTGAGTGAGCGTGAGAGAGTGAGTACGAGTGAGTGAGTTTGTGGAGGTGAGTGAGAGAGTTAGTGGTGTGTGAGAGAGTGAGTGTGTGGAGGTGAGGGAGTGTGTGTGTGTGAGAGAGTGAGTGTGTGGAGGTGAGTGAGTGTGTGTGTGTGTGAGAGAGAGTGAGTGTGTGGAGGTGAGAGAGTGTGTGAGTGAGAGAGTGAGTGGTGTGTGAGAGAGTGAGTGTGTGGAGGTGAGTGTGTGTGTGAGTGAGAGAGTGAGTGGTGTGTGAGTGAGTGAGTGTGTGGAGGTGAGTGAGAGAGTGTGTGAGTGAGCGTGAGAGAGTGAGTATGAGTGAGTGAGTTTGTGGAGGTGAGTGAGAGAGTTAGTGGTGTGTGAGAGAGTAAGTGTGTGGAGGTGAGTGAGTGTGTGTGTGTGAGAGAGTGAGTGTGTGGAGGTGAGTGAGTGTGTGTGTGTGTGTGAGAGAGAGTGAGTGTGTGGAGGTGAGAGAGTGTGTGAGTGAGAGAGTGAGTGGTGTGTGAGAGAGTGAGTGTGTGGAGGTGAGTGTGTGTGTGAGTGAGAGAGTGAGTGGTGTGTGAGTGAGTGAGTGTGTGGAGGTGAGTGAGAGAGTGAGTGTGTGAGTGAGCGTGAGAGAGTGACTATGAGTGAGTGAGTTTGTGGAGGTGAGTGTGAGTGAGAGAGTGAGTGTGTGGAGGTGAGTGAGAGAGAGTGAGTGTGTGGAGGTGTGTGTGTGAGTCAGTGGGTGTGTGGAGGTGAGTGAATGAGTGCGTGTGTATGTGTGAATGCTCATTGTCCAAAAATATAAACAAAACAATGGATGCAGGGCAGAATTAGGCCAAATACCCTCTCCTTCTAAACATTAAAAAAATAGTCTTCAAATTCTGGAAACACCTGAAGACGAGTGACCTCAGCACATACCATTATAAAGCCCTCCCCTCCTTCAGCTGCTGCTGAGACTGACGGAGATCATCCAGCCGAAGTCACACTCACTCTTAACTATTCGGCCCACACAAATCATCAACACAAGTGTGTCACCCACTTACTCACTCACGGACTCTCTAACACACACACACCAAACACACTCTATTGTTCCAAACTACTTCCTGTGTTTTTTAATCAAACGAACGGTCTGCCAATACAAAATATGCTTTTCATGTCAATAAAGCTGTCTGAGTTGAATAGAATTAAGACAGAGAAGGGTGTGTGTGTGTGTGTGTGTGTGTGTGTGTGTGTAAAGTATGTATTGTTATTTTAAACATGTGGCGTGTCAGTGTGTGTTGAGTGTTTCTGTCACCTGAAACGAGAACAAACAATAACCAGAAGTGCAAGATGACATTCTCTCACTATGCCTCACACTGTCTTCTGCTTTCTGTCTCGTTTTGTCGATTCTGAAAGAAGAGAGTCTGGTCCAGAGTTTCTCCTCTGGTTTTGATTCAGGATGATTTTACACTGGACATGAAGTGGAGGCCCACAACAGTTCACAATCATACAAAAGGAGCAGAAATGTCCTTAAACGTAAAGCCAATACCAGGGTAAAAAAAATGCACGAGATCTCAAGAGTGCCATCAAATATCAAAGATCAACTCAATAAATGCTGATAGACATACATTTAATAGATTAGACTCTTATTGGATAAAAACCAGTGACTATTTCTGTTTCTGAGGCATTTATAAGAAATACCCAAGACAAAGTTGATCTGTAAATCAAACCGGTCAATCTCCTCCACGTCTTCTGTCTCCGATTGATAGTTTAGAGTTTCTTTATCCAGTCAAATCTCTTTCAGGGTAATTCACGTGTCAAATCTGGACTGATTTTGATCAAGTAAAGGTCAGAATAACCGCAGTCACATTTCCAGATGAACAAGTCTCAAATCTGATCCTCAGGATCTTTTGAGGAGCGTTTGTTTCCAGAAGCTTTACTTTCACTGTTCCTCAGCGGAGGAATGATCTTCACAAGCCTCCAGAACATCTCACATCTTCTGAGGAGCCTTGATTTCTTCAGCTCTCAATCAGTGTGTTATATGTGCAGATCATTTACATCTCATCTCACCTCATGATGTGTGTGTGTGTGTGTGTGTGTGTGTGTGTGTGTGTGGAAAGGTCACACATCTGTGTCTTTCTCATTGCACTGCATGGGAACGTCCTTGGTTTTTTGTGACATGTTTGTAGGGCAAGAACGATTGATCATGATAGCATGGGTTTATTATTAACCGTCGTCGGCCCTCACCTCATGTCTAATAGTTAACCCATTCAGTGCTGTTTGCAGATGTTCACACTGTCTCTTTATGTCTCAGTCTGTGTTCACAGTGGGTTTATCGAGCCGTCTCCGTCTCTTTCCCTGCGCTCGTTCTCTGATGCACAGACCCGGTTGCCCTGCCGCTTTAGGGCGGAGGCCAATGAGGACGTGGTGCAAGTGACCTGGTCCAGACAGAAACCAGGAGGAGAACGAGAACAGATTATCACCGGACACTTTATTCAAGGACCCGAAGGTGTGTGTACAAACACACACTAGTTGAGTGAATCTCACAAAACCTGTTAGGAATGTTTGTGGCTCAGATTTCACAATGCAGAACAATTTAATGGTCCTCAAAACAGGCTTCGTTTTGTTTTCTTGTGATTTTTGGGCTGAAATATGTGTGTGTGAGATGTGGTTATTATAGTTCACGAAACATATGAAAACCATTAAATTGAAAACGAAATAATGAATAAAAATGTAAATAAATAATAAAACTAACTATATAAACACTAAAAAACTAAGGAAAATTAAATAAAAAGAATCAACAAAATTACAAAAAGTTTAGCTTAACTTAAAATGAAAATTGAAAATGTGATAAAATCTGATCCTATCAAAATATGAAAAAACGAATAGTTTTTCATAGACACTAAAATGAAAGTAATATTTTAAATGAAGTAATAAATAAATTCTGAATGAATAAATGAAATATATCATTTATTTTAGCTACAACATAAAGTAAAAATTATACGGATTATCAAAAAAAAAACTAATAAAAATGACAAAACAAATTACAAATTTTTTAGTAAGATTAAAATGAAATCAAAACTGAAAACACAAAAATATATAATAGTACATAAATTATAATAAAGTAGCACTTTACATTTATTTACTTGAATTTAAATAAACATTAACTGAAATGAGTTGACATTTTAACATTTCTCATTTTCATTTAGTGTAACTGGATATAAAATATGTATCTAAAATAACTAAAAGTGAAACAGATTTTTTTTTTATGAAAACTATTTAGATTAATAATAATTACAAAAACAATACAAAAGTCGGCTACTAACACGGTGTAAAATTATGTTGAAATGTAAAAATAAAAGCTATTTCAAAATAATTGATGAATAAAAAATCATGCATTGCATGTAAGTATTTATTAAATATTAATAACCATAATAGTATCTCAGTGATACTAAAATAACACTGGTGTGTTTTGGTGATTCATCCACCCAGCACAAACAGACACAATCATCATTTCCCCCCAGCAGTTTTGTTAAATAGAAACAGTTTCACACGCATTGTTTTCGGATGGGCGTCTGTCACCTAGAGACGTGTTTCATGACGAATATTTTCAATGGTGCATTGTGTTCATCGGCTCTTTTATCTGAACCGACTCATACATGCCATCTGTGTTTTAGTGCATTGCTTTAATTTACCCCCCAAAAAACTAAATATTCTGTCATTATCTACTCACCCTCATATCAGCTCAGACCTGTATGACTGACTGAATTCTGTGAAACACAGAGGAGCTTGTGAATAAGAATATCATAAAATATCATAACAGTAGCTGCTATAACTTAAACGCTATATTCCACTCCACTTTGAAGTCATGTGATCATTTGTGTGAATAACAGACCCAAATTTAACATGTTTTCACCGTGAAACTTGAGCTGTGGCCACCAGGGAATAAAAAAGAGCAAAAGAAATGATCAGAATGTGACTTGCATATCCTGATAACTTCTTTTGTGGTTGAAACAGTGTTATTTTAGTATTATCTGAGAAACTATTATAGTAGACTATAGAGACTAAAGTTTTTGTGTTTATATATTATTTTTATTTGAATTTTAAAGTAAGGTTATCGTTTTTTGTCATTTTTATTAGTTGTTTTATAAAAAGTCTATATAGTTTCAATTTGTTTTTTTTTTATTTTAGTTTTAGTTATTCTAATACATCAAGTTAAAGTATATATGAAAATGAAAACTAAAATAAAAAATAAAATAAGATTTTTGTGAATTATTTTTTATTTTTTTATAAATTCTCTTTTCATTTCATTTTGAAGTTTTAATAATTTAGTTTAGGCATTTTTATTAGTTTGTATTCTTTTCAAATGTCTATCTATTGATTTTCATTTTAAGTTTCAGACATAATATTGTTACAAAGCTGTTACAAAATGAAAATGAGAAAGAAAAATTACAATTAAAAATTAAACTTATTTTAATAAAAGAAAAATTACACGTAGTTTACATTTAGCTGTAATTTATTTCAAATGAGATAGGTTTTTTTTTTTTTTTTTTTATGATATTACTTCGTTTTAGTTAACTTAATCACCTTGGTTTGAATACGACAGGATTTAAGGGGTCACTTGTAATTTGGATTGAACCTGCAGCTTTTGTATAAGCAGCAAAAAGTCTTCCTGAATCTTCTGGTGATTCTTAGTGTCTTTGAAACAAGACTTCTGATGAAACAATAAGAGCTTAGGAGAATCGATTTGGTTTCAGTGGATTCACATTACACTGACATTTACTAAACGTAAATACTGAAGTTTGCATGTGATTTCCATATAGGGTGTTCAAAGAATGTCCAGGAATAAAACAACCGTTTGTTAATTTTGTGTTGTTTTTGACACAAGTCTCTTGAGAATTTCCCTCTAATTGAATCTAATGTTTTTCTTCCGTTGTTTTATTTCAGCGTCTCCTGATTTTCTGAATCGTGTTCAGTTCGAGAGCTCCGAACCGACCGTCGACTCCACGCTGTTGATTCTGAACACAAAGAAAGCTGATCAGGCCACATACACCTGCCACATCTCCACCTTTCCCTCTGGAAGCTTCGAGAGACAAATCAGTCTGACTGTCTGGAGTAAGATCCCCTCTTTTCACATTTCACTTGATTTTCTCAAGCTTCATTTCACTTCTGTTTGCTAAAGGAAGGTCTGTTAAACCGTTAATCTGCAGTAAGGTACAAAATCAACATGTTTTTTGTTTCTGCTAAACAAACCAGTTTAAAAATAACTTTGCTTTTGTAATTCCTTTGTGTCGTAGCACTCCAGAGAGTAATATGCTGTAAAAAAAAAAAAAAAAAAAAGATACATTTATTTGTACAGTAAAAAAATTACCTTTGGGTAACTATAAGTTACAGATAACATTAAATGTAATTTTTATACCATAATTAGCATAATATGTAATTTTACTGTGAACTTTATAGATTTTGCAAGTAAAAATTATTAATTAACATTTTTTATGGCGAAAAACAGTAGATGGACATTCCCAGTATGAATCAATATTATTATATTTAATATATAAAAAATGTTATCATCAATAATGTACATTTAGGGTGTTATGTGTTGCATTTTCTTTTATTTAGTCTGTTAATGGAATAATTTTTTCTATGTTAATTTTCAATATTTTGTTTATATCTATGTATGATTATTGGCCATGTTTTACACCGACCAAATCAATAGTTTTTTTCATGCACTGGTAATTTTTGAGATTTTGGTCTATTTTTGCTTCCATAACTTGTCCTATTCAGATAAGTGGAATAAAAAAAATTTAAGATACACATTTAAGTGTTTATTTAATTGCAATTTATCTATTTGCATCTGTTGATTTTAATCACAGTCCGTATCTTTAAAGTTTTCTTCTCAACTTCAGCAGCACTTATAAACACCAAAACTTAGAGTTTTATTCCTCTCTATATTCTGAATGTTTTTACTGAGGTGTTTGCTCATATATCATTCACACTGATTTATACAACATTTTATTCCTAAAACATGCTGAAAATGCACATATTTAAAAGCTATGAGTTTTTTCTCTCCACTTCAGCAGCACTTACAAACACCAAAACTTAGGGGTTTTTTCCTCTCTATGTTTTGAAGGTTTCTACTGAGGGGTTTGTTCATATTTCATTTGCCTGGATTTATTTCTGCACTTTATCTATTTGCGCCTATACGTTTCGGGCTGTTTTTTTTTCAAAATGAGTTTTTATCTCTACTTCAGCAGAACTTACAAACACCAAAACTTAGGTTTTTATTCCTCTCTATATTTTGAAGGTTTTTACTGAGGGGTTTGTTCATATATCATTCACAATGATTTATATAACATTTTACTCATAAAACATGGCAAAAAATATGTATTTTTTTTGTCTTTTGACTTTTTTCTGATTTATGGAGTGATTAAAAAGAGAAATCAATAGTCTCCTCTGTGGAAATCTTTAACTCTAATATGTCAGCCAAATCAAACAAGAAGTTTGATCCTGACTTTATCCAGTGTTCAAGAAAATTTATGCAAATGAGTGCATCTTTAACTAGAAAATGAATCTTTTACATATTTAAACATACAAACAATAAAAGACAATTTTCATAATGTACTGTGATTTATTAAATGGGGAAGTATAGTGATTATCTATTACTTTCTTGCCTTAAAATGTTCTGAAATGCCACAGTTTGCAGTGTTATTATGCTTTAACACAGTCCTTCATCTGTGTTCCTCCTTCACTAGTTTATCCGATCTCGTCTCTGGATCCGGTGATCCTTGAGGAAGGCCAGTCGTTCCGCGCAGCTGCTTTCTGTCGTGCGGTTGGACACCCTCCGCCGCATTTGTCATGGGACACGGACGTTCCTGGGCAGTCTCAGAACCGTACTGGAGAGGATGGAGTCGTAACCTCGCAGTTTTCCCTTCATCCACTGCGCAGCATGAACAAACAGCGCTTGGACTGTCTGGTGTGGCATCCAGCTCTCGACGGCCCGCACAGAATCAGCAACAAACTCATCGTGCACTGTGAGTCATCCTTAAACCCATCAACCAATAATCAACATTTTGGGGAATGTCCATGCTGCTCTTTTCTTTGTGTCACTATTATATTTTGTTAATATTTAAAATTGTATGCACAATATGTGCATTTTTTGTTCCCAAGAGCGTGCACAGCTCTCAGCCTCACCTTGCTTCATACTACAGTGACGTTAATAAATCTTTAATACGTTAGCTCATACATGAACATGATTTCTGCCCAAGTCCTGTCCGATTGCATTGGCTTTGTGGGGATGAAGACGACAACTCCCATGATTCCACACTCAATCATGGTGCCATCAAACTACGCCTTTGTTTCTTTGTTTTGAATATGTGCAGCGAAAATTACATACTGAGCCTTTAAAGTTTATTTTTCTGTTTTCATTTTTAGTTAACATTTTTTTCATTTTGATTTGAGTTTTTAGCATTTTTATTAGATTTTTTAAAGACAATTAATTGTTTTATTTTAATGCTCATTTTATTTCAAGTAACTGAATTTTTTATGGTTTTAGTTAACAATAATAACCCTGATACAGTGTTATTTTTGTATCAGTGAAATACTGTTATAGCTTTTAATAGTTCGCATTATATTTTCTTTTTTTTGTATTGTATCTTCATTAAAGTCTTAGATTTTTTTCATATCTATATAGTTTTTATTATACTATTTAAGTTTTAATTATTTTAGTACATCAAGTAAAACTAAATGAAAGCAATAAATGTTTCCTTGGGCTCAATCTGAATTAAGTTTATATATATATATATATATATATATATATATGTATGTATATATATATTGATAATAATAATAATAATATTATTTTTATTTTTTTCCTTTTATTTCAATTAATGTTCACCTTATTTCAAGATAACAATGATGAAGTGTTATATTAGTAGTAGTAGTATTTTTCTATTATTATAAAAATTAGTAATATAGGTTTTTTTTATGTTTTTTTTTTTTGTGTGTGTGTCTCTGTAGTTTTTTCCCCCCGCTCCAGTAGTTTATTTAGTAGATTAAATTAATCTACATAAAACAGTTTTTTTTACATTTGATTTCAGGTGATACAAATCATTTTTTCTATTTCTAGTTTTAGTTAATGATAATGTTGTTGATGTGAGCCTGTGTTTGTGCTTCAGATCCTCCTGATGCAGTGATCGCTGATTCTGGTTCCTGGAGAATCGGACACTCGGGATCTGAGCTCAGATGTGTGGTTAAAGGAAACCCGTTGCCTCAAAACATCACGTGGAGCAGGTAACACCGTTTCACAGAGCACAGGAAGATTGAGTCTGACTGATGTGTGAAGTGACTAACCACAGTTAGCTTTGCTTTTTGTTTTTAAAATCTGTTTTATTTCAGTCTGGCTGTAGAAATTACCACAGTATCTCTTAAATCATAAAGATGCAGAAATAATAATTCATGCCTTTATTTCAAGTAGACTTTTGACTACAGTAATGCACTTTTTACTGGTCTTCCACAAAAATCTGTTAAAAGACTTCTGCTTATTTAAGCCAAGGAGATAATTATATTGATAGTTCTCTTGTTAATTATACCCCATCAAGAACTTTAAGATCTTCCAATACAGGTTTACTAGAAAAGAAAAACAAAGAATTGTGATGCAGCCTTCGTAAATTATGTTCCTAAATTGTGGAAAACATTACCTTCAGATATTAGGGAAGCTAGCACAATCAGTATTTCTTTTTTGTCTGTTTTATTGAATGTGCTGTTTTATTTTAGATATGTTGTATACATATTGTACGCTTGATGTATTTGTTTTATTGGATTTAATGTTGTTTATTTAACAGTTTATTCTTGATTATGTAAAGCACTTTAAGTCACATTTTATGTTTGAAAGATGCTATATAAATAAATGTGTAAAATTTTTATTATTATAAATGGAAATGATTTCATCAAACTCTTTTCTAGGGAAAACAGTGGGTTAAATATCTTAGTATTTGGTATTAAATTATTTTTTTTTTTTACTAATTTAGTATTACTATATATTTTAGCATTTAATATACATTTCTATTTTGCTTTTTTTACTATTTGTTTTAAAATAATACTAATTTAATATTCATATTTATTTTATTATGTTGTATTTATTTTTACAATTCACCTTTTTTACTGATAGTATGTAGTTTACATTAATAATTTATATTTATTTTTACTATTTTTAGTATGTTGTATTTAATTTAGCTGTTTTATTATTTTAGTGCTTATTTTTATTGTATTAGAACTTGTTTAGAATTTTTTTTTGCTATTTTAATATTTTATTAATATAATTTTTTATTTATTTATTTATTTATTTATTTTTTTACTGTTTTAGTATTAGTGTTTATTTTAATATTTCCAACTTATTATTTTACACATTTAATTGAAATTATTTAGTACTTAGGATATTTTTAGCTATATAGCACCCAGTCGTGACTAACTTCTGAAGATTACCGCAGCCAGTGAGATCAGCGGTTGTGATTTTGGGAAATACTCTCATGTTTGTGTCGTATGCATCAGACGGTCAGTCTGTAGGTGTGACAATTATTTGATTACGCTGCTGTCTGCCAGATCACCAGCACAGTTATTTAAACTCTGCACGCTTTAGTTGCATAAACGAGTGTCGAATTGAACTAGCGACATTGCAAAGATCCCTACAAAAACACTAGTTTTCCACCCCTTCTCTCATTGTGTTTCTCTTTATTTAACAAAATCACAAAGGCTTCTGAACTGCAGCGATGCATATTCACATGCTCCTTTCAGGATAAAATAAAAGCTTCAGTGTCTCGTTGCAACCTGAGAGCTAAGATCCAAAAAGGGCGCTTTTCATGCACGGGACAGGAAAGAAAAAGAACGAGAGAGAGAAAAAGAGCAGGATGCTAAATGATGAGGGTGGGGTGTATCGAGACAAGCTAAGCCCTAAATAACCCTCCTGCCCTGTAATGATTGTTTTAACCAACACAGAAACACAGGCTTCGTACTGGATTAAAAATGCAGCGCATCAACTGCAATTAACCACATTTATGCATCGTCATGCATGCTTCTGCAGACGTGAAGGAGTCCTCAGATCATGCATGTGGGTGCTTTATTAAAGTTGCATGGTGTGTGGGTCATATTTGCATGCATACAGTTGCTGAGGAGGTGTTTTCATTCAGGTAGTGCTGGAGAATGTACTGGTAACAGGCTGCAGGAGTCACATGATACTCAGATGATAATTACAGTGAAGGTCCGAAACCTGAGATGTGTTTAATGTGGTTTTTGGCGTCGCTGCAGTTGTGTGATGTTATGGGGTATCGGCCAAAGTAATACTGTGTGTGTGTGTGTGTCCTGATTCACACCTGTCTGAGGGGTTAAAGCCACCTACCGCAGATTAAAGACCGATACTGATGGAGGAAGTCTCATGCACAATTAAACTGAAGCTCGAGGATTGCAAATGCAGTCTTTCAAAAAAAGAAAGTGTTTGTTTTGCTTTTCCAGAACAAATATCTGAACATTCTTAAATCACGATTTAGATGCAAAGGAATATGCATAAGTTATTAAGTCTTGTTTTTGGAAAAAACATTATTTACTGCATTTATTTGATCAAAGTAAAAATTGTGAAATATTGTTGTAATTTAAAATATCTGTTTTCTATGTGAATATATAATAAACTGTAATTTATTTCTGTGATGCTCCGCTGTATTTTCAGCTTCATTCCTCCAGTCTTCAGTGTCTCATCATCTTCAGAAGTTCAAAAGTTTGTGGTCAATAAGAAATGAATACTTTTATACATGAAAGATGCATTAAATTAATCAGATGTGACGGTAAAGACATTTATAATGTCACAAAAGATTTTTATTTCAAATAAATGCTAAAATTCCATTCATCTGTGAATCCTGAAAAATAAAATGCATCACAGTTTCCACAAAAATATTATTGTTATCAACACTGATAATAATCAGAAATGTTTCTTGAGCAGTAAATCATCATATTATTCTGATTTCTGAAGATCATGTGACACTGAAGACTGGAGGAATGATGCTGAAAATACAGCGGAGCATCACAGAAATACATTACACTTTAACACAGATTCACACAGAAGACAGTTATTTTAATTCATAATAATATTTCCAAATATACTCCAAAGAACGTCTCCATTGAACTCACTTAATGAACACTACAGATAATTGTGTCCACTAATGTTTGTCTCTCTCTCTCTCTCTCTCTCTCTTTCTCTCTCTCTCTCTGTGTGTGTGTGTGTGTGTGTGTGTTCAGGAAGGCCGGTCGTCTCCCAGCAGGAGTGTTGGTTCAGGAGGACAGACTGGTGTTTGTTCGGCCTCTGAACGTGACGGATGAAGGAGTGTACATCTGTCAGACCGCTAACAGTGTGGGAATCGCTAAAGCCGAGTTTAAAAGTGGAGATCGGAAGTAGGTGTTCAATCTACTAAAGATACAAATGACACAAGACCCGATCGTCACACTGACCGATGAACACAACCACATGGGTTTTCCCACGACACTTCTCTCACAGATTTCCTTCTGTGGGAGGGGAATCATGTTAATGTACATTACATCAATTCTCAGATTTATTTATACGCTCATTCTGGAAAAACCCTGTTTATGAGATTTGTTTTCATTTTATACAGAAATTAAAACCGAGAATACTTTTTTTAATTTAATATTTAATTGTAATATTTTTTGTAAATAATTGTAAATATTTTTTAATAATTAAAAAAATATTTTATATTTATTTTAAATAATTTTTATATTTATTTAAATAAATAATATATCAATTTTATTTATTTATTTATTTATATAGCACTGCATAAATACAACTAGGTTGCCCAAAGTGCTTTACAAGGTAAACAAAGAAGATTCTACATCAAGATGATAATAATAATTAACATATATTTTTTAAATGCCCTAATATAGGAATATATACAATATAGGATTTTTAAAAAAAATTATATATATATATATATATATATATATATATATATATATATATATATAGATATTTGTATTAGGATCACTGATATGATATGATATCATGATATCAGTGATATCACTGTTGTTTCTTTAGTACACACATATTTTCAGCTCGAAGTGAAGTTTGTAAATGTTGTTAAAAATAGCAGTACCAACATCAGGGCAGCAGAAAATGTGCTTAAAATAACCAAGATGATGTTTGATTCTGGAAACATTTCTGTGTTTGTGGCCCGTCTCTACATTTTCTCAGGGTTTTTTCTGTTGGTTATTACCACATGACTTCCTCATAATGTTTTACAGAATCGTTTAAATTTAGATCTTAATCATAGTCCACAGTGACTCAGAAACCAATTGAAACACAGTCCATTCAATGCAACAACAACAAAAAAAAACTATATCAATTTACTCAGCGTTTGTCTACTTTTGTGATTCTGTTGCCCCCATGTGGAGATTAAATTAAATTAAATTAAATTAAATTAAATTAAATTAAATTAAATTAAATTAAATTAAATTAAATTAAATTAAATTAAATTAAATTAAATTAAATTAAACCACCATGTGGTTTTATTTTATTTTTTAATTATTTTTATTGTTTTTGATATTTTATCTTTTTTTATTTTTTTTTTACTTTATTATTATTATTTTTTGTAAATAATAATTTAACCTTTTTTTATTAAATTAAAGACATTACCGGTGAATAGGGAAAATATTTTTACTAATATCATCCGCACAATGTTGTATGAGTGTGCATGAAAACCTTCAGGACACAGTGCGGAATAAAACAGTGAAGTTTTGTCTGAAGCCGTTTTTGTTGTCTATTTTCAGAGCATGCCACTGAGTTTCCACACCCTGTGATAAGCCCATCAGAGACTCTCCTCATCATCATAGGAGCGTCTGTCGCCGGGGTTTTGGTCATCTTTATAGTGATCTCCATCATCTATGTCAACTGTCACCTTAAACGCAAGAACAGAAAGCTGAAGCGAGCGCTCAGCATCAGAACGTGAGTCTGAGACCTTAGACATGCATCCAGAGGAAATCTCTCAGTGCAACATGATTGTGTTTGTGTCTCAGGGAGGAGATGATCAGTCTGTCACGACAGGTTTCCATGAGGAGACTCAACTCCATCAACGGGGATCCCAGGACAGCGGTACGCCTCCACAGAAACACCTGAGACACACATCTAATGTTCTCATCACTGCTGGAACTCCTGCCATTCACCACTAAATTAAACAGAAGGAAGAAGAAATTATATTGTACACAAAAAACATTTGCATTGTTGCATTGTTATGAAAATGTAGAAAACGTACTTAAACATAATGCTAGAATATATTTTGTTTAATATAATTGTTACTGTTAAATTATTTATACATTAGTTTCCATTTATTGTACTATTTATGCTGACTTTAATTCGTTCTATTACAGTATTTCTATTTTGATGAGAATCTAATAATAATACAATAATGAAAACTATTAAAATATATATATATATATATATATATATATATATATATATATAAAAGTAAAGAAACTGTGCAGGGAAAATATTCTTAATTGTCATGAAAATAATTTTGCAATGCAAAAAAGAAAATCGATTTATTTATATTTAATATTTATTTGTCACTTCTTTAATTCCTGTGATTCACCACAAAATCAAAAGAAAGAAATAAGTAATTATATTCTCCATAAATAGCTTCATAATTAAGAAAACTCATATCATTAGAATAATGCAAGTATTTCTATATTAGTTTTTATTCTCCTGCCTTTTAATTTACGTTCGTTTCATTTAAAAAAGTATTTGCATTAGTGTTTTTTTTTTTTTTTTTAATCTTTATCTTTAGGAATAATAACAAATAACAAAAGACTTAAAAGCAAGATTGTTCTTAATTGTCATAAATATTATATAATTTAAAAACTTGCGTATATTCTGAATACCATAATGCAAATAATCAGTATTTATATATTATTTAGTGTTTATTATCCTGACTTTAGTTTATGCAGATTTTAATTGTAAAAATATGTATTACTATATTATTTTTTTTTGCATCTTTGAGAATAAAAAAAAAAATCTACAAAAGTAAAGGAATACATTAGTGGATCGAAAATGTTTTTAGTCGCCATGAAAATAATGTCACAATGCGTAAAAATTGTCCTAAAAATTTGCTTTTTTATGTTTTCATGAAATTCTGAATTCTTCCTTAAACTATAATTATGAAATGTGAGCTTAAGCTATAAAACTATAGTTATATTAAAACTAAAGCACTATTAAAAACATTATAGTTAAATTAAGCTTAAACTATCAAATATGTGCTATATATGTACAGTATTGTTCAAAATAATAGCAGTACAATGTGACTAACCAGAATAATCAAGGTTTTTCGTATATTTTTTTATTGCTACGTGGCAAACAAGTTACCAGTAGGTTCAGTAGATTCTCAGAAAACAAACAAGACCCAGCATTTATGATATGCACGCTCTTAAGGCTGTGCAATTGGGCAATTAGTTGAATTAGTTGAAAGGGGTGTGTTCAAAAAAATAGCAGTGTGGCATTCAATCACTGAGGTCATCAATTTTGTGAAGAAACAGGTGTGAATCAGGTGGCCCCTATTTAAGGATGAAGCCAACACTTGTTGAACATGCATTTGAAAGCTGAGGAAAATGGGTCGTTCAAGACATTGTTCAGAAGAACAGCGTACTTTGATTAAAAAGTTGATTAGAGAGGGGAAAACCTATAAAGAGGTGCAAAAAATGATAGGCTGTTCAGCTAAAATGATCTCCAATGCCTTAAAATGGAGAGCAAAACCAGAGAGACGTGGAAGAAAACGGAAGACAACCATCAAAATGGATAGAAGATAACCAGAATGGCAAAGGCTCAGCCAATGATCACCTCCAGGATGATCAAAGACAGTCTGGAGTTACCTGTAAGTACTGTGACAGTTAGAAGACGTCTGTGTGAAGCTAATCTATTTTCAAGAATCCCCCGCAAAGTCCCTCTGTTAAAAAAAAGGCATGTGCAGAAGAGGTTACAATTTGCCAAAGAACACATCAACTGGCCTAAAGAGAAATGGAGGAACATTTTGTGGACTGATGAGAGTAAAATTGTTCTTTTTGGGTCCAAGGGCCACAGGCAGTTTGTGAGACGACCCCCAAACTCTGAATTCAAGCCACAGTACACAGTGAAGACAGTGAAGCATGGAGGTGCAAGCATCATGATATGGGCATGTTTCTCCTACTATGGTGTTGGGCCTATTTATCGCATACCAGGGATCATGGATCAGTTTGCATATGTTAAAATACTTGAAGAGGTCATGTTGCCCTATGCTGAAGAGGACATGCCCTTGAAATGGTTGTTTCAACAAGACAATGACCCAAAACACACTAGTAAACGGGCAAAGTCTTGGTTCCAAACCAACAAAATTAATGTTATGGAGTGGCCAGCCCAATCTCCTGACCTTAATCCAATTGAGAACTTGTGGGGTGATATCAAAAATGCTGTTTCTGAAGCAAAACCAAGAAATGTGAATGAATTGTGGAATGTTGTTAAAGAATCATGGAGTGGAATAACAGCTGAGAGGTGCCACAAGTTGGTTGACTCCATGCCACACAGATGTCAAGCAGTTTTAAAAAACTGTGGTCATACAACTAAATATTAGTTTAGAGATTCACAGGATTGCTAAATCCCAGGAAGAAAAAAATGTTTGTACAAAATAGTTTTGAGTTTGTACAGTCAAAGGTAGACACTGCTATTTTTTTGAACACACCCCTTTCAACTAATTGCCCAATTGCACAGCCTTAAGAGCGTGCATATCATGAATGCTGGGTCTTGTTTGTTTTCTGACAATCTACTGAACCTACTGGTAACTTGTTTGCCACGTAGCAATAAAAAATATACTAAAAACCTTGATTATTCTGGTTAGTCACATTGTACTGCTATTATTTTGAACAATACTGTAAATGTTGTGCACCTGCCTGGAAGTGTGTTCCTGAAACATGATTTTTGATCACAGTTTGAAGTCATGTGATGCATCATACTCTACCTCCTCTGTGTGTGTGTGTGTGTGTGTGTGTGTGTGTGTGTGTGTGTGGTCTGCAGCTGGAGGAGGGTTCACTGATTCAGATGGACAGTGTGATGAAGGGCAGTGTTTTATCAGTGGAGGTGAGTTTGCTTCACACCAGAGTGAGTTTGTGTGAGGGAGTGAGTGAGTGAGACCCTCAGCAGAATAAACGCATCTGTGTCTCTCTGTAGGATCGTTCACCTCTGAGTGACGTGAGAGGCAGACGTGGAAACGTAGAGTTGGACAGTCTGGGACGTCCTGCCATCTACACACACCGGCCGGAGCGATCCAGCAAGGCCTTGAGAGAGAGTGAGGAGGAGAGAAATGAGCGCAGACGGAGAGTTGAGTCCTACGTCAAATCCAGCAATATGTCACTGGTGAGTGTGTGTGTGTGTGTGACATCAGATCACTTCTTAATGCGTGAAATGACCGTTTGAACTGATTCACACCGATTGATTCAAACTGTCTTTTGACTGAATTCTAGAGCACCCCAAACTTACGATTTAAGTGACATGGATCACAAAACTGATCTAAAGATGCTTGAACCCAGTAAAGCCTGACATAACAGACAGAAAACTCTTTAAATAGATCAGTATATTGAAGCTTTAGACAAAAAAAAAAGTTTGCATGTTTTGTTTTGTGTCATATGTGATGCATCAGGCTTTTAAGACTCCTATAGTGTTACACGCAAAATCCCACAATGCACAAAAATTTATATTTAATATTCATATGCAACTTCTGTAATTCCTGTCATTTCTCACAAAATCAGAAGAAAGAAGAAATGATATGCATTTTCATTATTTTAAAAGATTTGCATCATTACCACAATGCAAATAAATCAGGAAAGTATTTATATATGGGTTCTCCTGCCTTAAATTTATGCTCATTTAATTTACAAATAAAATTTGTATTAGTTAATTTTTTGATGAGAATCAACTTTTAGAATAATAATTAATAACCAAAAATTAAGGTTGTTTTTATTTGTAAAAAAATATACTTTTTTTATATTCATGTCACTGTTGTATGTCTAAAGAAAATGTGTATTTTATATATTAATATTTATATTAATTATATAATTATTATACAAACTATTTTCGTACCTATTACATATATGTTCGTATGTTTAATATTCTTCCTTTATGCAAATTTTGTCTGTAAAATGTAAGTTTTTTATTATTATATTATATATTTTATTATAATTTATTTTCATGAGAATCTTTGAGATTATAAAAAAGACCTCAAAAGGGAATGAACTTGTGGAGGGAAAATGTTCTTAATTATCATGAAAATAATGTGACAATACAAAAAAATGTAGTAAGAATAAAAGGAAAAAACTGCTGTTTTATTCAGAGACCCAAAAATGTGCAATTTGGTGCAGATACTGAATATTTATAACCAAAAAGTGAGAAAATTTTGATTGTATTAAAAGGTCTTTTACTTGTTAAAAAAACCCTTATCTTTCCATCAGACGACAGAAACAGGTTTAACAGCAAAGCTGGATCATTTAGAGGCATTTTGTAGCTTTATAGGGTTAAAACTACATCATCATGTTTCTAGACTTGACATGAGCAGTGAAAAAACAGTGATTATTCAACATATTCAACATATCCAACAAGCCTTTCGCTGTAAGCAGATCTCAGATGACGTGTTTCTCTTCCAGGATTCAGGGCTTCACCGGGATCAGAGTTCTCCTCCTCCGTCCTTGAGCTCGGGTCTGACTGTAGATGCCATCGGTGAAGGATGGAAGCGCAGCTCTCGCCGAGAGATTCACCGAGACGTGCAGCGAGAGCGAGTTCCTGAAGGAGACGAGGAAAGCTCCGCTGTGATCTCCCATCAGCTAGCCGAGGCTGTGTCCAACTACTTCCAGTGCAGCAACGGCGGACTGACGCCGAGGGCAAACCCCAACGCCATCATCATACACTCACAGAGATCCGTCATCTGATCAACACTCCATCCTTCCTGCAGCTCAAGCGTTGTGCTGATCGTCGCTGCATGCAGCTTGATTATCTAGAAACTCTTAAAGGAGCAGTGCACAAAAAAATGACCATTTACTTTCTCAAACGGCATGGTTTTCTTCTGTAGGAGCGTTTGCAAAGCATTAACGCTCAAAACAGTCGTGCATATCACTCGTGCACAATAGCGAAAATCTGCAGTAGACTTGATGATCATCCTTCTGCAAAGCACTCGAATGCATCACAATCATTGGAGATGTTCAGTGTCACTGATGGCAAACCTGGACATTTGGATAAGATTTGAGGAAACCCTTTACAAAAAGATTTCCTTTAGTTCATGCATTAGCTAATATGAGCTGACGATAAAAAAAAAAAAAAATATATATATATATATATATATATATATATATAGCTAACAATTAAATAAATACGTATATATTATACAGCATTGAGAAACCATATTTTTTATTAACATCGATTTATAATTGTTATAGCTAACCAAAACTAAAACCATGAAAAATTTAAAAGATATTTTTATATACATTTTATTTTAAGGCTGCAAGGTTACAAAGGCTGATTTTCTAATTTTTATTTAGTTTAAGTACTAAAACGAACAAAACAATGTATTACAACTATATAGATATAAAAATAAAAAAAAATGACAAAAAAAAAAAAATGACAAAAAAAAAACAATTCAAAATTACTAAAGCCATAAAATATTAATTACTTGAAATAAACATTAGCTGAGATAAAATATAAAAAAACTTATACCAATGCAACTTTTCTTTTTTTATTAAAAGTACTACAATAACTAAAAATAAAATAAATAAAAATAATAAAAACTTGTATAAATATATTTTTACAAAATTAATAAAATTACTTAAACTTGAACTAAAATGAAAACAAAATTTGACAATAAAATCTAATCACAAATAACAATGCAATAAAGCATCTGATTAATAAAATAAAATGCAGTACATTTTGAAATTTAACATTAGGATCAATAAATTCTGTAAGTGTTGTTCATTGTTAGTTATTAATGTAAATAAATGTTTGATCTGCTTAGATTATATACACATTCTTCAGACTTCAGACTTTTTGTGTTTTTAATGGCTGGAAGAAACTCATACGGGTTTGGAACGACATGAAAGTTGAGTAAATGAGCGATTTCTAGTATTTGCGTTTGAACAGACGAACAGCGCAGTAACTCTGAGCAGATGTGATGGTGAACTGAGGAATGATCTCACGAGAGGATGATGGACTCTTTCTACTGAGCCAAGTCTTGCTGATCAGAACCTGTTCCTGGTTTAGACACGGTCTACCTCTGCAGAACTCAACTAAAACTCTGATGATCACCAGTGTCATTATGATGGTGCTTTGATTATATTTTCTCTTATTATTTTGTATAAACAATTTGACAATTTTTTGTTTGAATGGGCACCAATTAAAAACCATAAACTGATTTATTCCATATTAATCTTTCCTTTTGCTAAATATTCATCCTCTGGTAGATTTTATATGTGTTTATATGAGAACAGAATCGGTCAAGATTTTGAAATGTCGATTTTTAAAAAATATTTTTGAAGAAGTCTCTTCTTCTAACCAAGGCTGCAATTATTTGATTTAAAAATTACAGGAAAAATAGTGAAATATTATAAGGAAAAAATATATATTTTCTGTGTGAATCTATATTAAAGTGTAATTTATTTCTGTGATGCTCCGCTGTATTTTCAGCATCATTCCTCCAGTCTTCAGTGTCACATGATCTTCAGAAATCATGATAATATGATGATTTACTGCTCAAGAAACATTTCTGATTATTATCAGTGTTGAACACAGTTGTGCTCACAATATTTCTGTGGAAACTGTGATGCATTTTATTTTTCATGATTCACAGATGAATAGAAAGCTCAGAAGAACAGTGTTTATTTAATTTTTTTATAGATTTTAATGTGATGAATAAGTGTAATTTGTATTTTTTTTTTTAACAATTAAATACAGTGCAGCATGACTGTTTCAAACACTGATAATAATTAGAAATGTGTCTTGAGCAGTAAATCATCATATTATCATGATTTCTGAAGATCATGTGACACTGAAGACTGGAGGAATGATGCTGAAAATACAGCGGAGCATCACAGAAATAAATTACACTAACACAGATTCACACTGAAAATATTTTTATAAAATTATAATATTTCACTATTTTTACTGTATTTTTATATTTAATAGATGCTCCTTCGTGAGTAGTAGAGACTTAAAACATTTATAAAAAAATCATATAATTCCAAACTTTTGACCGATGTGTTATATAAATGCTTTGTAAAATAGCTATATTCTATATTTCCACCAGTCACTGCAGTTATTGGTGCTGCTGTAAAAAAATGTACGTGATTGATGCAGTTCCAGAAGATAAGATGCATGAATATAAAGGGTTAACCAGATTAACAGGTTACTTTTCTACAAGCTGTTTGTCCAGTGACATTATTTACTGTACAAAACTCCAACACTGTATTTCTTTTTTACTGTAAATTTTTGTGACTGCTCTTGAGTTTGTGTAAATGAGCTGTTGGTGACTAGTAGGTGTTCTTTACTCAACTAACTAGTGTTTACATCCAGATCTGAACTAGATCCAGTGCTTTAAGTGGGCCGGTACGCACCAGTACTCAGTACCGCCACTTCCAAATATAGCTCTTGAGCATACTGCCACCTCTCCATGCGCCCAGAATGTGATTTTAGCGTACGGGTAAGTTCATTTGGACATCTGTTTTAATGGAGGTTTTAATCATTTGCCTGCGCTGCCGCTTTTCAGAGCTTCTTCCAAGGTCGGAGTATGGAGCGTGAATCATTTGAACCAGTTCGGGAGTTCGAAGCGGGATCGCGAATCATTTGAGTCAGTTCGGGAGTTCGTAGCGGGTTCGCGAATCATTTGAGTCAATTTGGGGATCGCAAATCATTTGAATCAGTTCGGGAGTTCGGAGCAGCTTCGCGGATCATTTGAATCAGTTCGAGGAATCGGAGCGGGTTCGCGAATCATTTGAGTCAGGTCGGGAGTTCGTAGCCGGTTCGCGAATCATTTGAGTCAGTTCGGGGATCGCGAATCATTTGAGTCAGTTTGGGAATCGCAAATCATTTGAATCAGTTCGGGAGTTCGGAGCAGCTTCGCGGATCATTTGAATCAGTTCGAGGAATCGGAGCGGGTTCGCGAATCATTTGAGTCAATTTGGGGATCGCGAATCATTTGAGTCAGTTTGGGAATCGCAAATCATTTGAATCAGTTCGGGAGTTCGGAGCGGCTTCGCGGATCATTTGAATCAATTCGAGAGTTTGGAGCGGGTTCGCGAATCATTTGAGTCAGTTCGGGAGTTATTAAAAATCCTTTTGCACATTTTATTTATGTTCAGTAGTTCTTTCTAGCTCAAGCAAATCCACAAACTAATAAAATGATTTATTATTAAGGTCACCTGTTGACTGCTGTATATAAAACCCCTTCATATAGTTGTTACCTCAGGGGATGAGGGGAGTCATCAAAAACAAAACAAATAAAAACAGAAAATAATTATTTTTTTGGCTATAATAGAGTACCGGCACCTCTTTTTGGCCACTTAAAGCACTGACTAGATCAATGTGTTTTCTGTCAAAGAAAGGAAGCTGACTGATCTGTGAATAGTTTTATTAGAATTATGTGTTTTATGTTCTGTCTCTGTCATTCTGTTGTACTGTGGAGCTTCTGTCACAAAAACAAATTCCTCGTATGTGTAAACATACCTGGCAATAAAGCTCATTCTGATTCTGATTCTGAATAGATTTAATAAATGTTAACGTCTTCAGTGGCGTGTTCCTATGTTTTCACTCAGAATCTGCAGATAATGATAGTTTGGGTCAATAGATGCTGTAAACTAGAGGTTAAAATGAACTCCAACATCCTGTTCATTTTCAGATATAATATTCACACTCAAAACGTTTGCACAGAACAGTTTTCATGACCAATTTATTCATTTATAACAAACAGTAATTAAGCTCCTTCGAGTGTTTTATAGCTAACTAATGAATGTGAACCGTTAATAACATTTCTGAGGTAAATGCATAAGTTAATCTGTCTTCCAGTTGAAACTCTGATTCAGCGATTATAAAACATGGATCTGTATTTTCCAACATGGCTTCTGATGTTCGTTCATGTTTATTTTGTGCTGTAACTTGTAATAAAGCAGAAGAGACTGGCTCTCTGATCATTAATTGTTTGTATTTTGTGATAAAATGCAAGGGATTTAAAAGCTGAGACTTTCCAATCAGAAGTAACAAAACACACATCTCTTTGGAGGCATGTTACGAATAATGTTCTGTGAAAGGGAAAAATCTGGCAACCTGGTTTATATAAATAAAACCCTGTAATTATTGCTTTAATCTGGAGACGAGAAACATTTGCATTATGCAAGTTGCTGTCTGACAGGCTTTAGATCGACTCTGATCATCTGCTGCTTCTTAACACTTGGCCGATATATCAGTATATCGGTGCATCCGGGTTTTCACGTGCGCGTGCGCGTCTTGTGGTGGATCTTCTGGTGCGTGCGCAGGTTGCTCTGCTGGGAGAAGTTTTTTCCGCAGGTTGCGCAGTGGTAGGGTTTCTCTCCGGTGTGAATGCGCTGGTGCATCTGCAGGTGACTGAAGCGATCGAAGCTCTTCCCGCAGAACGAACAGATGAACCACTTCTCGTGCACCGTTTCTCTCCGGTGCGCCGTCGTGAACGCGCGTCCGTCTGCGCAGCTGCGTCGCAGATTCTCACCTGGAAGCGTTCGGATGAAATCTGGCTCGGTTCTGTCGGTGCAAGAGTTCCGGTTTAGGGATTCAAAGTTGAGATTGTTTAAGGTTTGTCCGGAAGCGACGGACGAGCCGCTTTCTGCAGATGCGAGTGCGCATGCGTCTGTGTCTGCAGTCACGTGCGGATCTGTGATTTCAGACGGAAAGCTCTGCTTCATCTCCACCTCCAGCAGTCCACCGAAGTCTTCCTCGCTTTGAGGAGCGTCCTCTCTGTCTGTGCAGATGATGTGTGTGTGTGTTTCTCCACAGGAATGAAGCTGTGGATCAGTGTGTGTCTGGTTGAAGTCTAGACTCGTAGCGTGATGAAGATGAGAAGCAGGTTTCTGAACGAGACGTGCTGCAGATAAAACAGAAATCACACCGAAATCATTAACTACAGAACCTCTGAACTTACCCTTTGAACTCTATTCTTGGAAGTAACCTTTAATTAATTTAAATGTTAGTTTTTGATTTATATATATATATAATCATAATAATTGTATCGTACAATGTACATTACATTACATTTACAATATATATATACATACAATGTACAAATATGTAATAATGTAATAATAATGCATTATATTTCAGCATTTTTTCAGCAATATTTCAGCATTTCAAATATACACATACACGTTTATTTTCATTTTTGAAATGCTAAAAGACAAACGACATTAATTAAAAAATAAAAATGGAAAAAAGTTTGCATTTTGATTTTCTTCACTCTCTCCCTCTCTTTGTCTCTCACACACACTTTATTATTTTTATAATTATTTTAATAATTAACCAAAACATGGTTGTTACTTGAAAAGGTTTTTCCATTGACTGTTCTTTGTTGCACAAATAAAAAAAAATCGCAAAATGATATTTAAGAATGATTTTAATTACATTTTAATAAATGTTGCAACTGTTCCCTGTTGTGGAGTCAGCTGCAACATTTGACACTGTCTATTCAAACATAAACTGTACATTTATTATTACAGCAGTGGGTAGTGTGTGAACGACAGACATGGCTTTATTGTATATTAATATTGTTTTTTTTTCAATAAAAGCAGTGTCTGAGAAACTGAAGGAAATTCTCCCCTAGTAGAAATCTTTATTTATTTTTTATTTTTTTTAGATAGTTTGATTGCTTTATTCATACAAATCAGGAGTTTGACATAAATGATTTTTTGTGAATTGTAATTTCAATGGCAAATCATCCTGTAGTAGAAAACCCCATATAATCTGAACTCTTTTCGTATAGGTGATGCTGGTTTCTGGATACAGTATTGATCAGTGCAGCAATGATGAGTGACTTACATTCATCAGCTGTGATATACACAGCATGAAGTATGTAATATGCAGTATGTTGTATTCAGTATGCAGTGTGTTGTATTCAGTATGCAGTGTGTAGTATGTTGTATTCAGTATGCAGAATTCAGTGTGTTGTATTCAGTATGCAGTGTGTAGTATTCAGTATGCAGTATGTAGTATGCAGTGTGTTGTATTCAGTATGCAGAATTCAGTGTGTTGTATTCAGTATGCAGAATTCAGTATGCAGTGTGTTGTATTCAGTATGCAGTATGCAGTGTGTAGTATGTTGTATTCAGTATGCAGTGTGTAGTATTCAGTATGCAGTATGTAGTATGCAGTGTGTAGTGTGTTGTATTCAGTATGCAGAATTCAGTGTGTTGTATTCAGTATGCAGAATTCAGTATGCAGTGTGTTGTATTCAGTATGCAGTATGCAGTGTGTAGTATGTTGTATTCAGTATGCAGTGTGTAGTATGTTGTATTCAGTATGCAGTGTGTTGTATTCAGTATGCAGTGTGTAGTATGTAGTATTCAGTATGCAGTGTGTAGTATGTTGTATTCAGTATGCAGAATTCAGTGTGTTGTATTCAGTATGCAGTGTGTAGTATTCAGTATGCAGTGTGTAGTATGTAGTATTCAGTATGCAGTGTGTAGTATGTTGTATTCAGTATGCAGAATTCAGTGTGTTGTATTCAGTATGCAGTGTGTAGTATTCAGTATGCAGTGTGTTGTATTCAGTATGCAGTATGTAGTATGCAGTGTGTAGTGTGTTGTATTCAGTATGCAGAATTCAGTGTGTTGTATTCAGTATGCAGTGTGTAGTATGTTGTATTCAGAATGCAGTGTGTTGTATTCAGTATGCAGTGTGTAGTATGTTGTATTCAGTATGCAGAATTCAGTGTGTTGTATTCAGTATGCAGAATTCAGTGTGTTGTATTCAGTATGCAGTGTGTAGTATGTTGTATTCAGAATGCAGTGTGTTGTATTCAGTATGCAGTGTGTAGTATGTTGTATTCAGTATGCAGAATTCAGTGTGTTGTATTCAGTATGCAGAATGCAGTGTGTTGTATTCAGTATGCAGTGTGTAGTATGCAGTCTGTACCCGTGCTCCTGGCAGCGGTGACGCACTGTAAGCCGCTCTCGAGCGCCGTGACTCTGCTCTTCATCGCGTCGATCTGCGCGTCTCTCTGGTGGATCTGCACCCGCATCTGCATCAGCGCATCCTCGTGCAGCTGCAGGATCTCCGACACTGCGGCCTCCAGCACGCGCTTCAGTCTGCTCTCAAACACGGCGCTGCTGCTCGCCATCTTCACTTCCGGACGCGTCCAGACCATCGCGCTCTCACTGTACCTTCAGAAGCACCGGACGAAAACACTTCCGGCTTCAGCAGCAGCGACCGTAAACACCGCGAGAGAAGAGCAGCAGCAAAGAGTGCAATTACAATAAAACACAAAATCTGGTGGTCCTCAAAATCTTAAAAAAGGAAAATAATGACCGACCAATCCGATGGTAGCCTAATTATTTTCCTTTCTATATATAACTATTATAAATTATTTTATTATAATTAATTAGGTACATGATATGTTCTACAAGTGGCAAAAAGTAAAACAATTGATTCAAAAATAAGAAAAATAATTTTAATATATTTATAAAATTATTTAGTTATAATTAATTATATTTCAGAATTATAATTATATTTAATGTGTTTTAATATGTGACATTTAAGGTTCAATATATGTTCTAGAACTGAAAAAATGCAGTACAATTCAAAAATAAGATTTAAAAAGAAATATATATATATATATATATATATATATATATATATATATATATATATTTAAAGTGTAAGTTCAATATTAATTAAAAAATAAAAGTTCTTTTAATTTTGCTTCAATGTTTCATTTAATTTAATTTTATAATACATTTTATTTTAATTAATTATTTATAATACTTCTATAAAAATTGATACATCTGGGTATTCATAATAAATTAGTTGGAATTATTTGGAATGTTGAAGGTCAAACGCATGGCATTATGTTCTAGAAGTGCCAAAAAAACAATATCAATTCAAAACCAAAAAAGTTGTCATTTTTAAAAGTTATTTAATTGAACACATCAGTTTTTTTCATATTAAAATGTTTTTTATCTTTCCAGTTTACTAGATGATACCAAACTGTAACAAATGTTTTATTCAATCATGCAGACAAATCATAAATTAACAAATCAAACACATCAATCGATACAATCTGAAATCAAAATATGAACAAACAATTTGAAAGTGCATTTAAAAACAGCACAACAGAAGTCCCATGTGTGTGTTTTACAGTGGATGAGCTGCTGTGTTGTGCTGTTGTCAGCTGTGACCCCTCGCGCTCGAGTGCGTCCTCTGGTGAGACTTCAGACTGGAGCGCTGCGTGAAGCGTTTCCCGCACTGACCGCACTGGTACGGCTTCTCTCCGCTGTGCACCACGGCGTGCCGGATCAGATTGCAGTGTTTGGTGAAGCTGCGTCCGCACTGAGCGCAGGCGAAGGGCTTCTCGCCCGTGTGACTGCGCAGATGCTCCTTCAGCTGCCCGAAGCGACTGAAGCTCTTCTCGCAGTACGAGCAGCTGAAGCGCTTCTCCACGTCTGCACTCGAGCGCCAGTGAGTCCGGAGCCGGCGAGCCAACGCTGGACCCGAATCCACCCCTGCACCCGTCTCTCCATCATCTGCACCGATCCGTTCAGGCTCGTAAAGCTCCATCTGTGTCTCCACGGGATCCAGACACATGTTTCTGGACGGCTCTGTGTTTGTCCACAGCTGAGCGAACCTCAGGTGACCTCTCGGCTCCTCATCGTCCTCCTCAGCTTTAACCTGGAGTCCCGGTGCGCTCCGACGCTCCGTGGACGTCTGGGAATGTGTGCAGTGTGTGTTTGGGATCTCTGAAGCTCCTCCTAACAGTGGTTTATGGTTCTCCTGAGCTTGGATCTGTTGGATGTTCTGCTGCTCGGGATCGAAGGGACGATTCGCTGTGGGTTAAAGCAGAGAGTTAAACACTCTTTAGCAGACTTTTAAAGAGAGTAGTGATTCCTCTGGGATCAGATGTGATGATACCTGCAGCAGCGCTGCTGGATTCTTGTTCCTGTCGCTCTTGTTTAATCACTAAAACCCCGGTTCCCTCGTCCGGTGAACAGACAGACTACAAACACACCAGAAGACATCAGTGTTTCAATTCACCATCAAACACAAGAACAGTTTATCAATGACAGAATACACCACAGGTATTATAGTTAACCAAAATTATATTAAAAAAAAAGCTTTAGTTACCAAAAAAAAAAAAAATGTTGTAGCAATAGCCAAAAATACATTGTATGGGTCAAAATTACAATTTTTCTTTGATGGCAAAAATCATTAGGATATTAAGTAACGATCATGTTCCATTAAGAAATTATTTTTTTTGCACCCTCAGATTCTAGATTTTCTAATATTTGTATCTCAGCAAAATATTGTCCAATCATAAACCACACATCAATGGAAATATTATATATATATAATCGAAGTTGAGTAAAAGAGAATCAAAAGAGAATGGACTTTTTCAGCATTTTCAACTTGATGTACTAAAAAAAAAAAAAAAACTACATCTGCTTATTTAAAAATAATAATGAAACTAATATAATTGACAAAAAAAGAAGAATAACTAAACTTCAACTGCAAAAACATTACTAAGAATAATAATATCTCAAAAAATGACTAAAACAAAACTCACATCTACTGAATTTCCACAACGTTCTCAGTCATTTATGATAACAGGATAAGGATTTCTAAAAGCTTATTTTAGATACAATAATTAAACCAAAACTATGCATTTTATATATAAAAAAAATGTTTTATGTTAAACCGTCTACAATAATAAAGATAATACAAAGCATTTTTAAACATATTTAAAAATAAAAAATTATATTATTTAAAAAATCTTTTAAAAGCTTTTGTCACTCAGTGTCTCGAGATGATGATGATTTACAAGCGTCCTGATGTCTCCAGGTCAGATATCATCAGAAAGAGTTTGTGTTTTCACCTGATCTGGATTCTGATCTGGATTCTGCTCCTGATCTCTGATCGCAGACACATCGGAGTCTCTCTGAGTCCTGAACCACACTGAAACACATTACATTACCACATTAGATGCAGATCTTCAGTCCTTACTATAGATCATGTCATTGTTATGGTCTTATGGATGCTATTCTTTCTAGTACACAACAGTACTATAGTGGTTCTGTGTGTGGGCAATGATGACCTCTGACCTCTCCTCCTGCCCCGCCCTCTGACCCTCCTCAGCTCGCCGTCCAGAAGCACGCACTTCCTCTTGAGGGCATCGATGTCCCTTCGGCTGCGGGTCAGCTCCAGTCTGATGACCGCGCAGCTCTCGTCCACGCGCCGGCTGATTTCCGCTTCCGCCGCTTTGGCCACGAGCTCCATGAAGGACACGAGCTGCGCCTGGAACGAGCAGTACGACATGATCTCTAATCAAAACACGTGGCTTTATACATTAACAACGTCCAGGACCGAATGTGCTTCGAAAATAAACCCTTAATAACTAGATCGCGGCGTCCAGCGGTTTAAAAACCCACAAATTGCCTCAGAAACCGAGTAAACGGACAGAATGAGAGCGAGAATGACAGGACGATGACAGAGTGGGCGGGGTTTAGCGGCCGGGAAATAATTACCTCTTATTATTATTATTATTACTCTTTTTATTTTAATTGCGTATTTCATCACGTCTAACTGTTTTAAATATATCAATTTCCTAAAAAAACAAACAAACAAACAAACGAATAAACTAATAGAATGACAAAGAGAATGACTGGATGATGACAGAGTGGGCGGGGTTTAGCGTTCGGCAAATAATTATTTATTATTATTATTAATATTATTATTATTACTCTTTTTATATTTTAATTGCGTGTTTCATCACGTCTTACTGTTTTAAATATATAAGTTTCTTTAAAAAAAACGAATAAACTGAAAGAATGACAAAGAGAATGACAGGACGATTACAGAGTGGGCGGGGTTTAGCGGCTAGGAAACAATTATCTTTTTTTTATCATTCATATTTTATTTTATTTTAATTGCGTATTTCATCACGTCTGTTTGATATATACATTTCCTCAAAGAAACCAAGTAAATAGACAGGATGAACGCGAGAATTAAATGACGATGACAGAATGGGCGGGGTTTAGCGGCCGGGAAATAATTATATATTTTTTTAATCACTCTTTTTTTTTCTTTGCGTATTTCATCACGTCTTACTGTTTTAAATATATAATCTTTTCTTAAATAAGACAAAATAAACTGATAGAATGACAGCGAGAATGACAGGAAGGTGACAGAAATGCGGTTTAGCGACCAGAAGAAAAAGAAAATATATATTTTTTTATTAATTATTAATTTATTTTGTTTTCAAATGTATATTAGTTTGTAAGCTGTCAGTGGTTTCATTATATAGCCCAGGTGTATCCCAGTCTTTGTCTTTAACATATATGTGTATGCCTATACAAATATCTTCAATGAAACAAAAAAACGTCGTCAGATTTGAATGCAACTCAAAGGAGGATCTGCGTTCTGGGCCGCGTGGCGCCTCCTGGCGGGAAACAGCAGAAATGCGTCGCTTCCGGTCACAATACCGTAAATATACTTGATTAATAACCAATAATGCAAGCTTTTTTATTGAACTTTAAATGTGCTCAGTTGAGGTACGGTTTATATCAAAGCTACAGTTAGTACACACTCAAACAAAAGTATTCGCTAACTTTCATGAAATTGAAATTATTTTACATGCACATAGGAATGTATGTTTGCAATAACATACAACGGACAATATCCTGTCATTATATATGTGTGTGTGTGTGTGTGTGTGTGTGTGTGTGTGTGTGTGTGTGTGTTTTAAAGTACTGTTGGGTTTTTGGACATACATTTTTTGGTCGGTTTGGTGTTTTCTCATTAACAATTTTTACACACATATATATATATATATATATATATATATATATATATATATATATATATATATATATATATATATTTACCATGTTTGGACAATGCTGTTTTGAGAAGAACCCTGGAATACCATGAAAATACCATGGTAAGTGAATAACCACCTTTTTCTGCTCCAGCTTATGCATTAACATAAGTTCATTCACTTTTATGCTTTGCATATTATTGCCTATGACAAACTGCATGTGATTTTCCACATTTGCAACACGCTTTTGACAAAAATGCATAGTTAAACTAATCATAGTTATATTAAATTACTGTGGTGCTTTTCACAGTTTTGTGTCCTGATGTCCTTCTGTCTTTTCCATATCTAGGTTTGGGGAATAACAGAGGCCTGATGCTTCTTATATGAAGCAATCTCACAGATGGATGAACGCAGCGCTCAAGATAAAGGCGTATATCAGAAATGGAGAATAAAGACAGAAAGTAAAGACTCAGGAAGTCACTGAGGGAAGTTTAGTGGTTTCTTGCGTCACAGTCACTTTACACTGAAGCTTGTGCCGGTGCAGAGAGAAAGGTAAGGACTGGAGGCTTCTCTCTATTCGCCTCTACGTTTCTCATCTCAGTTCTTCATTCAGGTTTGCTTTTAAAGATGCCAGATGGCACGCTCATAGGATGTTATCGGCTCGTAAGCGGGGGAAAAGGCCTGGGTTTATTTGATGATGTGAGCGTAAAGCACTCGTGGCCTTCAGATCTGATCAGTCATTTCCGCAAGAGCACCAGAGAGGAACAAACTCGCTGAAAAACACAGACGAACGTGATGCAAATCCTTCACAAGGTGTCAGAGACATCAAAACCGTATCGGGATCTGAATCGATCTTCTGGGTTTCTTCTGGAAAGATATGAAGAGTTGTAGAAAGAGTGAGGGTGTGGCCTTCAACTGGTGCAAAACTCAGAAAGTGAGAAGAGGAAACGCTGGCACTGAGGTCCGCTGGAGACGTGAAGCTCCGCGGTGCTTTACCTGAGCTTGTGTCGTGCTTCAGCTGACTGAAAATCAAATGCATTTCTCAGGTCGACATTTGGTTTGGTTTGTCTCATCTGCTCTCTGTTTAGATGTTGTCCTGTTTTTGCGTTTCCTTCGTGCATCTCTGCTGTGCTTTTTGTGCTTCCTGTGGTTGTGAACCCAGAGCTTAATGCAGTTTCATAATATTTCAGGCGACTTAGTGGAGTTTAACCAAGTACATATCAAGACTGATTTCAAATCAGCTACATTCACTCGTTTGCTACTCCTGGGATTTTTTTAATTAGTAAAAGTCATTCCTTAGTTTTAGGAGTTACGATGCTTTTTAGGAGTATTTTGAATCCCCAGTTTTCTAAGCTTGTGATTATGACAGCGTTGGTGGGGAAATATCATATTCATTTCTTAAATGGAAGAAAATGTTAAACTTTCTTAACTTTATTTCTTTCTACTTTATTTTGTCCTTCTTTTCACTTCAATTCAGTTTCACTACAATTATATATATACTGTAAAAACTGGTGGTTTTCTCAAAACTGTGCTTGTTTTAAGCATAAAGAAGACTCATCATCATCTCATTTTTAACGTATCTTGATTTAATAATATTTGTAGTGGAAAACAAGACAAAAATACTGAAGAACAACATCATTTTTTTGCAATGAGTCAGTAGCTGTCATCCAGTGTGAGTGTAGAGCTTAATAAACATGGATCATCTCAGATCATTGTGAGAATTTAAATCAAAACACCAACAAGAATCTATAATGAGACTATAAAGCAACTCAAAACCTTTATTTTTAAGAACGAGCACAGAATTGTTGTTGTTCTGAATGTTAAGGCTTATATATTGTTTCTTTCTTTTTTTATATATATAGCTATATTTCATTTCTCTGGATATGAAGCATCCGTCCCGTCAAGCAGAGACGCACGATGTAGCTGATTTAGTGAATGTCAGCGCATGAGACTTTCCTTGAAACTCATCAAATACTGCGAGAAATTCTACAGCAGCCGTCATGTGAGCTTTAACTTCAGTGATTCACACAAACACCCATTAAATCAGCTCTCTCTCACACACACACACACACACACACACACAAGGCCTGGATGTTAGAGAGGAGGTGAAGGAAAAGCAAGATGAGGAGAGGCCGGAAAAAAGGATGCAATCGGGACAAAGTGTTCGGATGCGACCTGCTGGAGCACCTCAACTCCACCGGACAGGACAGTGAGTTCACACACACACACACACACACACACACAAGTTTTGATGTGTATTTCTGTGTATCAATCTGTTTCTTCTCTCTCGTGAGCAGTTCCTCTAGTGTTACGCAGCTGTAGTGAGTTCATCGAGAAACATGGGATCGTCGACGGGATCTACAGACTCTCTGGAGTGTCCTCCAACACACAGAAGCTACGGTGTGTGGCAAACACGGTTATTCATTAAACTATTTCAAATAAAATTAATGATAACTGGAATAATATTTTTAATAATATATATATATATATATATATATATATATATATATATATATATGTGTGTGTGTGTGTGTGTGTGTGTGTGAAATTATTTTTTTTTATTTTAAGGTAGCAACATTTCTCATTTTCACTCAAGTTTAAGTACTAAAGAAATTCAAATAATACACTTACTTTTAAAATTAAGAGTTTCCTAAAAATAAGATATTTTTATTTAATTATATATATATATATATATATATATATATATATATATATATATATATATATATATATATATATATATATATATATATATATAATTTATTTTTATTTATTATTATTATTATTATTATTATTGGAGACATAAATAAAATCCATAATAATTTATATATTTTAGTGTCAAAATTACTAAAACTTTATGGAAAATGAAAATGAAAATATAAAAATGTAAACGATTACAAAATATAAATAAAAGCTATAATAGCATTATGTGTATCTCTCTGTGTGTGTGTGTGTGTTTCTCTCTGTGTGTTTGTGTGTGTGTGGGTGTCTCTCTGGCTGTGTGTGTGTGTGTGTGTCTCTGTGTGTGTGTGTGTGTGACTGTGTGTGTGTGTGTGTCTCTCTGTGTGTGTGCGTGTCTCTCTGGTTGTGTCTGTGTGTGTGTGTGTGTGACTGTGTGTGTTTGTGTGTGTGTCTCTCTCTGTGTGTGTGCGTGTCTCTCTGGCTGTGTGTGTGTGTGTGTGTCTCTGTGTGTGTGTGTGTGTGTGCGTGTCTCTCTGGCTGTGTGTGTGTGTCTCTGTGTGTGTGTGTGTGTGCGTGTCTCTCTGGCTGTGTGTGTGTGTGTGTGTGTGTGTGTGTGCAGGAGTGAGTTCGACAGTGAAGGATCTCCTGACCTGTATAAGGACCTGTATCTGCAGGACATTCACTGCGTCAGCTCTCTGTGTAAGGCGTATTTCAGAGAGCTGCCCAATCCTCTGCTCACATACGAGCTGTACGACCGCTTCGCCGTG